>NC_049212.1:3585000-3768193 GCF_013347855.1 Anguilla anguilla
ACATTGTTTTCATTTTCAAGTATTTACAGAAACTTATGTTGTAATGTAAAAAAAAAAGAAAACTTATGTTGCAAACACTGTAAAACACTGTATGAATAAAATTATGAATAAAACCAAGTTTCTGTTCATGATTTCCATTTTTATTTCATAATTAAATAATCAGCTTATAGGCCTAATGATAAAAAATGTATTCAGTTTAAAGTATCTAGGAATGTAAGCCTTTGTAACTAGAGGTTTAGCTAAATTATTACCTGAAGCTCCTTGGTGGCTAATGTCAAAATCATAATTGCACAATGTGCAAAATGCATGGCGCGAAAGTTTTGAGGGGCGGCCATTGCTCCTGATATTTTGTGAGGAACTTCTGGGGGGCATGGACTCGCTTCTTTTTAGTAGGTCTGCTGCTCTCTGTATATTTGTGTAGTTTCAGCTGGCATTTCGTACCTGCGTATTTTGACCAAGAATTGCGTGGTTGGTACACAAAATGCGTGCAGGTTGACAGGTCTGACATTGTCCAGCAGACTAATGGAAAATACCGACTTCGTTCACAAAACAGTGTTTTATTGTCTGTGCCAAAGGTTCGTACTGAGGCTGGCAAAAAAAGCATTCCAGTTCTCAGCTCCTTCTGCGTGGAATGAGCTCCAGAAAGAACTTAATTTGCAGGAGCTTTTATCATTAAATGATTTTAAAAAAAGGCTTAAGGTTATGGAGGAAAGTGAAACTTGTAATTGTTTTGACCCTTAGTTGCACTACAGATTACTCATGTTAATCAGATTGTGAAACTTTGAACATTGCTGTTTGTCTGCTTTTATAGTATGTTAAATGTTGAAATTTTGTTGAGTCTGTAATCGACTGCTGCTTTCTTGGCCAGGTCTCTCTTGAAAAAGAGATTTCTAATCTCAATGAGACTAACCTGGTTAAATAAAGGTTAAATAAATAAATAAAATAAAAATAATTTTTTTGATATGTGTACTTGTTCTACGTAGATTCCTTTTTATGTATGCAATTTTGTGTGGTTGTATGGATGATTGTAATTTTTGACGCCATTTTTGTTTGCTGTCTTGCTCAATTCACTGCCAACTTCATCGTTTATCTTCTTAGATCTTACTGTATGATTTAGCTTTGTATTATACATGTATACTGGGCTCACTTGCAAATGAGACAAGTGTCTCAAGAGACTACACTGTTTAAATAAATACATAAATCTCACTTGCCGACTGGGTTGTTTTCCCTTTTGTAGACTTGCCTGTCCTCAAAATCAGTTGCCTGGGGTGACCCGGAGAGCTTCATTTCACAAATACAGGAGGGTAGTTTTTTCTTTTTTAGAATATTATTAATTTCATGAAAATAATCTACTTATTAGATCTTCCATATACTGCATTTTTTGTGTTGTTTAAGGAGCATTTTTCTTGTATCACATGGATTCTAAAAGTAGTATACAGTATTACCAGAAAATTTAAAAATAACATTGTGGGGGGTTCAAAATGCTGAATTTACAGTATGTGTTCACGTCCTGAGCCTTTTCACAATACAAAAAATTTGATTGTGGTACATGTACCATGATGTGCCAATTAAAAAAATTATTTTTAAGACAGTTTTATTCTGTGTCTGAACAATATCGTAAATGGAATAGAAAATGTTACACATTTACTGTACAGCACCAGAATACCGAAAAAAAGAATAATCATTTACGGCAGTAACAACTATTTCTTAACAACAGAAATAAATTGAGCATAAATAAAACAAGTAGCCTATTGTAACCTAAATAAAAAATATTTCAATTTAAAACATGCTACCCAAACAAAAGCAATAAATGAAAGTGCAAATCACAGAAAAGCACCATATTGTGGCCAGCAACTTTAAATGGTTTGAGGATGCAACAGTAATAAGGTGTTGGGTTTATATTTCAAAAAATATGAAGAATGAAAAATTATATACTTACAATAATACAAGAATGAAGGTGTGTCTTTCTAAGAACGGTTATTTTAATGCGTGACTAATTCTTTTGTCTTTTCATTTTACTGGCTAGATTGCATTTTTATGTGGTGATCTCAGAGACTCTTCGCAAAGCTCCCTGTTTGCTCAAGCCTGCACAGAACCCATATCAAAGCTCTGTGCTCTTTTAATGAAGCCGTTTAATTTTTACACTCTACATTACAATTTATATTTTAATATTGTAGATTAATTGAGGTCAAATATGACTTTTGCATCTGAAGACAATACTTAATCCTACAAAAATTACCACAAGTTATTTGAAGTATTTCTGTTTGTTTCACATGACATTTTTTTAAAAATCTGAAGACAATGCCTCATTGAATAATAGAGTGTGAGAACTGAATTACTAGTATATTATAAACTTTTGTAAAGTCAATTTATTCATTCTTTTTATATATTTATCCTAATTGAAGTGCGCTGGACATCAACCACTATTAGTGTAACCACTTTTTACTCTGTAAAGCAAAAAATAGCAAAATGCATGAACTTTTCTTGATGAAAGCTATGACCTGCATGAAGCTGACACTGACAACATTTTAAATACGGGTGATTCTGTGTACACACATGTTAAAGAGAGATTAAATAGACAGGGGGCATTTCCCACATTTTGTTGAAACAGACACCCACAGCTACAGTTTCTTGAGAGCATCTGCATTCCCTAGCATGGAGGGGTATGTGAACCTTGAAGGTGCACTTAACTCATTGACACAAGATGTAAAACCATGCGTTGTTGATGGTGGGTGCAACATCCATCCATCCATTATCTGTACCCGCTTATCCTGAGCAGGCTGACAGGGGGTGCTAGAGCCTATCGCAGCACGCACTGGGCGAGAGGCAGGAATACATCCTGGACAGGTCGCCAATCTATCGCAGGGCACACACACCATTCACTCACACATTCATACCAATGGGCTATTTATAATCTCCGGTTAGCCTACCTGCATGTCTTTGGACCGTGGGAGGAAAACGGCGTACCCGGAGGAAATCCACGCGGACTCGGGGAGGACGTGCAAACTCCACACAGAAAGGCCCCAAGCCGAGATTCGAACTCACGACCTTCTTGCTGTGAGGCAGTGCTACTCACTGCACCGCCGTGGATGCTTGTGGTACAGCTGTAACACCCACAACATACCGGTCACAGAGCGCCGGCGCAGCGTTCTCCCGCCCCTTGGCGTTGGGCAACATAAGTTGTTTGTTCAGCCCAGTGAACTCAACGTGGATGAGATTAAAATAATAATAGAAGTTGAGAAATACAGGGAATTGTATGATCCCCAAAATACTTTTTACAAAGACAATTTATGTAAAGAACAGAAATGGAATCAGATTGCCTTGACCCTCGTAAGTAGGCCTAACCTAACGAACGTATAGCCTGTAAAACCAGGTAATGTTAAAAGTTAATATTTCTCTAGGCCAGGCTATGTCTAGCAACATCAAAAATCTCATCTGTTGCTGTCACATCATAGCTAGCTACCTAAAATCCGCTTTGCGCAAGGCAGAAAAATTGAGCCGAGGCAGAAAAGATAGCTTCACATCCGCGGCCAGGCACGCTCCGCGTCAGCTCCATAACCGGCATGTAACAGGCGCAAGTGAGTAATCTGTAATCCGAGTGATGAGCAGTAAAATTAACTTCTACTGGTTTCATTTGAAAGAAGAAGCATTGCCACAAATGTAAATATAAAATCGGTCACAAATAGTGACAATAGTGACACTCTCTTAGTGTGCAGAAATTATACACTCAGTTTCAAGCCTTGCAGAACTCCCCTCACTGGTCAACAAGTCAATTCAGGGTCCAAATAAGACATTTAACAAACCCCAAAGAAAAAGGACATACTATCAAAAGAAACCAGTAAAGGAAAGCGTGTGTATGTGAGGGAGGGGGGAGTGTCGGAGGACCACACACAACTGTACAGGGAATCGAAAAGCTTATCCCAGAGGAGATAGATGAGGCTAGAGAAAACGAGGAAGGGAAAAAATAAAACAGACTGACAGGAGTGAAAACTCAGACTCCCTCTCAAGCCTTAAAAACCGGAAAACAGAAAACAACCCTGTAAAAACAAGGGCGAGAAACAGAGAAATGAAAACACTGAGCACCGCTCAGGAACGAAAAATAGTTGGGATAGAAACCAGGGAAACCCAATGTAACTGAGTCGCAGCTCAGACCAAAAATAAAAGGAAAACTTGGGGTCGAACACCAAGCTACCCAAGAACCTAAGACGCAGCTTAGGAAAACGAAAAGGTAATGCCCTAACAGTCTGCCGGCACGAAGACCAGAAACACAGACTGTAACACAAACCTTCTAAGGGGGAAACGCTTCTTGAGAAGCGAGAGAACAGGAAGTTTAATAAACAGGCTCTGAAATACCTTACCGGCTCAATGAGAACGTAAGTTGACACTGAAGCAAGGACTGAAAGTTAGACAGAGTGCATTTTGATCTCCCAGATGGAAGAGAAAACATTGAAACTAAATTTGTATTGATGGAAAAGACATGCAAATATGTAACTAAGCCGACCGAGCAAGTGAGAGAACATGCAGGGACATGAAAAAGTATTTCCCTCTTCCTTATTTCCTCTTATTTGGCCCACAATGGTTTCAGATCTTCAGACAAATTGCAATATTAGACAGAGAACCTGAGTACGCGCAAAACACATTTTAAAAATTATTTTATTTACTTAATGAAAAAAAAAAAACCCCAAACACCTGTGTCACCCATGTGAAACTTAATAACTGGTTGCACCACCTTCAGCAGCCATAACTGCAATCAAATGCTCCCCAAATGTGATATCAGTCTTTCACATTGCTGTGTAGGATGTGAAAGCTCTATGCAGAACTGTTTTAATTCAGACAAATTTGTAGGTTTTTCAGCATGAACTGCTTATTTGTCCTGCCACAGCATATCTATTGGGTTCAAGTCAGGACTTTGACTAGTCAACTCCAAAACTTACATTTTTGTTTCTTTTCAGCCATTCAGATGTGGACTCGCTTTTGTGTTTTGGATCATTGTCTTGCTGCGTAACCCAATTACGCTTCAACTTCAGACAGATGACCGGACGTTCTCCTTAAGAATTTTCTGGTACAGAGCAGAATTCATGGTTCTTTCAATAATAGCATGTTGTCCAGGTCCCGAGGCAGCAAAGCATCCCCACACCATCACACTACCACCACTGTTGATATGATGTTCTTACTGTGAGATGCTGTATTTATTTTATGCCAGAAGTAATGGGACCCGTATCGTCCATTGAACACTGTCCCAAAAGGCTTGGTGATCATCCATGTCCATTTTTGCAAATTTGAGACAAGCATTCATGTTTCTCTTGGTCAGGAGTGGTTTCCACCCAGCTACTCTCCCATGAATCTCCCAGTCTCTTTCTTATTATGGAGTCATGAACACTGACCTTAGCCGAGGCTAGAGAGGCCTGACATCTCTTTGGATGTTCTTCTGGCATCTTTTGTGACTTCCCGGATGAGTTGTTGCTGTGCCCTTGGAGAAATATTGGCTTGCCAGCCACTCCACGGTTCCAAGTGTTCTCTATTTGGAGATAATAGCTCTCGCTGTGGTTCGGTGGAGTACACAGAAACTGCTTCGTAACTCCAAACTGATATTTAATTTATTAAATGAAATAATCATAAAATGTGTTTTGTGTTTACTCAGTTTCCCTTGGTCTTTTGTTACATTTTGTATAAAGATTTGAAACCATTCAGTGTGACAAATATGCAATAATAGAGGAAATCAGGAAATACTTTTTCATGGCACTGTATATGCTAAAAGCAGAGAGGTCAATGCCCAGGAAGCTGTGCATGCACATGCAGCCTGAAAGGTCCATCATCCTCTCATTGTTTTTTTGTTTTCATTCCGACAGATGACAGTGGTGTATGGATGAGTTTGCCGATGAAGAGTCTTCAAGACAAAGACCCAGATTCTGAAGATTTGTGGATGACGGGCTTGACAGACAAATACAAAGTAAGGCCAGCAACACCTGAATTGGAGAACTTGTGTATGGCAGAATTTGCAAGTACATATCAGATTTTGCATGGTGGGCATAAAAATAGTTAAAATGTCTTATTGCTACAAAACAAGATGAGAAATATTCAAAAGCAAACAAGGGAGAAATCAGCCATCATCAGATTTACATTTTTTTTTTTTAAGGCAAAAGCATCCAAATTTTTTTGGCACATTATTGAAACTTAATATCTACTCTTCTGTGCAGAGTTGCAACTTAAGTCTCAACAATTCCAAACTTATGAGACCTTTTATGCACAAGCTGTTGTGAGACTGCCAGGTAAAGACACTTCAGCGGCTGTACAGAATTGTACATGAAATTAGGGCAAATTTTGAAAAGCACAGTGATGCCACAAAGAGAGCGATTTAAGACTCTGAGCAAAATGGACAAATTGAAGATGGCTGGACAATATTATCACCTACGAATGAATTACTTTGATTAGAGACTATTTTGAAATGTCAGGCCACAGGCCTCAATGAAGCAGATGAACAAGATGATATACTGTACCTGATTACACATCAATATCAACTGCAAATAGCACAGCTTTGCCAGTTATGGAAAAGCTAAGTGCAGATGTGATTCGTCAAATGTGCCAAAGGCTGAATCGAATGCAATCATCCATATTCTATACTGTGCAAGAGCAGGCCAAACGCAGAGGCAAAGCAAACCGGTCAAAGGAGACAAAATGTGATGACTGAAATCTAACTGACACGCTACAGGTCACACATGTGAAGCTTGGACTAGAAAATGGTTCCTTTGGAACACTTGAAAAAAATAATCACTCAAACCCAGAATGGTTATCCAATTGCACACTTGATTGGTCTTGACCTAGATAATGCTGAGGGTGGACAAAAAACACCAGAAGGTACCAGGTGGTCTGGATAATGTTTATACTGAGAGGTCAGAAGAGGCTCTTAAGAAAAAGGGTACAGTGAGGAGAACGTTTCCCATGGAGCTGCCTTTTGTGTGCACAACACATAAGCTGCAAGGCTTGCCAACTCTATCTGCAGTGGTATCCCAGAAACAGGTATTTTAACCAGGTATGGCATATGTTGCTCTCAGTAGGACATCATCGCTTGGTGGATTGCGTATCACTGACTTTGATGAGAAAGATCCTTTGTTACCCTGAAATAACTTCCTCGTTGGAAAACATGCCAAGATCCTGATTTGCCTATGTGCAGCCACTCCTCAAACTGAAGAACATCAAACTAGGGAGCGGCTCTTAACGTGTTGCATCACAACACAGAAGGACTGAAGTCAAATACTGATGATGCCTGGAGCCATCGCAGTGGTCCAGACTACCTTTTTCAATTGGTCACACAAGAGGGTATTAACTGCCCTGTTTTCCTTACCGTCACATTTGCGATTTAGTCACATCACATGCAAATGACTGTCATAGCAGGAATAATTGCTAAAGCTCATCATCTGACTCAGGTGTGTTCACGGGCTTGGGAGGCACATGTGGAGCAGCCACCATATATCTAACATCAGTAGATGCCTTCCTGAAAAATGAGTCTATTGTACGCTTCATTTTATGTAGCTTCAGCTACTGGCAGTGATGGCATGGTCTGTCATGATTGGCCCACAGTGCACAATGTGCTGTCTAGGCTAGTGATGGGCCTATCAGCTCCTTTCAGAATTGGAACATTTGGCTCAGTTCACCAATCAGAACCAGTTCTTCTGGCTCCCAAACGGCTCTTCATTCAGTGGCTCTGGTTTTTCAAAATAAACCAAGGTTTGCAGTATTTTGACCGATGGTTGGTGTTTGCAAACTGTGGCATCGTGTTCGTTCAAACTAAGGGGCCCCTCAGATTTTTGGCCTCTCGGATATAAAATGAACATTTCTTGAATTTTTCATTTGTAAATATTTATGCATAACGATCTTAGATTATACAGGTCAAAGTATTCTTCTAAATATGGCTGAGATCATACTTCAGTAAAACCCTATAATCCCCTTTTCCCTATGTTGCTAGGTCCTCCCTTGAGTCAGTTGGCATCAGAGATAATACAACAGTCACACGTTATTACCTCAATGAGAAAGGGTTGTACCTTGACCCACAAGAAAGCTTTAGTTGGTACCCAATTCACAGTGAACGTTGACTGAGGCAATTCTGCCAGTCAGTTGTCAAACTGTTCAAACACTACTGCTTTGGTAGCAGTAGTGTTTTAACAGCGCCGGACCGCTGGCATTGATACTGGGGTGAGTTCTGTGGCTCACATTTATCCACACAGCATACCAGCAACAGACAATCATCACTACGATGATCCGTGTGGGACAGTGGAAGAGTGTCAACAAGGACAGAGTCCCACGAGGGTCAAATGATCTTTACTTAATCCCGCAATAGTAAAACAGAGACAGTTAAAATTCTATGTAAGCAAGGCTTTTCACCTGGGTACTTCAAGATACTGGAGCACTCGTAAGGTGTGCACGTTTATTGCAGGGGGGTGACTGACATTTTGACAAGCGTCTTCCTCAGAGTCAACTGAGCTGAGAGTTGACTTGTGGAGTTGCGGAAGGTGGAGCTGGTGAAGGCCAAGACTAATTACTTCTCCAAACTCATTGAAGAGGTCAATGGCAGTAGTTCTAAACTGTGACAACATATTAACAGACTAACCAACTCAAGTAGGCAAAAGCACCCCAAAATAAACTGTCTTAAAGTTGATAATAATCTTATTCACAGTAATGAGTCAATTGCAAATGTCTTTAACAGTTTTTTTTTATTGAGTCTGTACAAGAATTTGTGAGTAATTTTAAATTTATCGAGTCATCTTCTGAAGAACTTGACCATGTTCACTCAGATTATTTTTACATCAATGAGGTATCTCATGATATAAGTTTAAAAAGTTATTGCGAACATGAATAACTCAATGTCAAAGGACATTCATAACTTACAGGCTGGGTTAATCAAGAAATATCAGAGTTGTCTGCTGGAGCCAATTACCTACCTAGTAAACCTGTCAATAAAAACAAAAATATTCCCAGAGAGCTGGAAAACTGCAATAATTACCCCAGTTTATAAATCAGGAGACAAGGACATAGCAAGTAACTATAGGCTTATTGCTATCCTCCCTGTAGTCTCTAAAGTTCTGGAGCAGGTTCTGAGCAATTAATGGAATATTAATTGCTCAGAACTTCATCCACAGCAGTTTGGATTTAGACCTAAATATTCCACAGAAATAGCTACTTTCTTGAAAGGGTCAAAGGTCTACTGGATAAAGAACATATATGGCCGGGGCAGTGTTTTTGGACTTAAAAAAGACCTTTGACACTTTTAATCACAGTATCTTACTGTCTAAGTTAAATTAATTCAAAATGTCCTCAGAAGCTTTGTAGTGGTTTAAGTCATACCTGGCGGGGGGGGGGGGGGGGGGGGGGGGGGGGGGGGGGGACAACAGTGTGTCAGGGTCAATGGGGAGAAGTCCCACCTGCATGCCAATAGCATGGGAGTACCGCAAGGGTCTGTACTCGGACCACTGTTGTTTCCAATGTATATTAATGACTTACCAAATTGTTGTCCGGGAGTCAGCTGCCAGATGTATGCTGATGACACTGTCATCTATGTGTCCACTAAAACACCCAGCATGGCAGCTGAGCACCTGACACAGGCATTACAGAGCGTTTCTAAATGGATCGAGCTGTCTCATTTAACTCTAAATTCCAGAAAAACAGTTTCCATGTGTCTCTCTGTACGTAATAGGCCTGTTAATGAATTGTTTGATGTATGGATTAAGAATGAAATAATTGATATAGTGAATGAAGTCAAGTACTTAGGCATTATCTTGGTTAAGAATTAAAAATTTGATAGACAGGTAAAGCACATTTGTAAGAAGGTTAGACCAAGTTTAAATCGTTTTCGTTTTATTAGAAGGGATTCTCTTGCATTTTGTCATATTGCATCACATTATGGTCATAAGCCTCTCCAACCATATTAAAACATTTCAATATACAAGCAGGCAATAAAAATCCTGGACCAGAAACCAATGCAATGGCACCATTGTAATATTTTAAGAAAACACAACCTCTTTACCTTTGAAAATTTCATGACTTTCAGCAATCTTAAACTGGTTTTTAAATGTTCATATAATCATGTTTCACCCGTTTTCTGAATTAGTTATTAGACGTCAGAGCTCTAGAAGAGCAACTACACGAGCTTCCACCAATGGTGATTGTCCTGACCCAATGTACAAGACCTTGTTTGGTCAAGTAAAGGGGGAAAAACTCTGGAACTCTCTACCCACTGACCTAAAACTAGAGACTGATGACAATGTTTTTAATAGAGGACTCAAATTCTGGCTAAAATCAAAACAACAGTGCTCATATGAATAGATTATGACTGGTTTATTGTTTTGATCATGTTGTCTTTGCTCTATAGCTCATGTATGTAGTTAATTCTGACTATAATGCTTTTTCCTCCTGTATTTTAAATGTACATTTTACTCTATTGTTTTTTTTTTTTCAAAGCCTCCTCTGGCCAAGTGTTGATTATTAGCATGTATGCTAAAGCACTTAAGCAATGCATCTGGTTTGTCCAATGTAATTGTGATGTCCATGTCAAATAAACTTAAACTAGAGTGGTGAATATGACTAGTCACTGTCAGTAAACATGAGAAAATGGGAAAAAATATATAGTTATATATATATTAAAAATAATATATATAGTTTAGGTTATAAGGCTGTTCAAGATTCAAAAGCTATTGAAGTCAAAGTTACATAAAAATACGTGTGGGAACAAGGGAGGGGGGGATGTACTTTCCTACAGGCTTAAAAAACTGGATGTCAGAAATTGTTCTCACCTATAATTTCTATTTTGTTATATTATAAAAAATTCTATTCATGAGCCACATGTTTTGGAGCTTTTGAGGTCATTCTGGTGAATATGGTGCTCCTGGGACATCCCTAGTCAAAGCTAGCTTGGCTGCAGAAATCATCTTCGAAATGGTTCCCCCTCTAATTTGTCATACTCTGGAGTTTTGTTAAATAATCGAGAATGAAGGTTGGTGCCCTTCTGCAGTTTACAAGGCGAAACCGGCTTAGTACACCACATTGGATACCTTATAAGTGCATCAAACCAAAAAGTAGGTCCAAATCAACACTTGAATTGCACTGCATTTGCGCACTCGCTGAGCCCGCTGGCGATCGAGCTTCACGATGGTATGCTACTGTATCTCCTGTTCGCTGTATGTTCACGGGTAATGATTCAGTAGCCAACTTAATGAAGCTCGGTCAAGATTCCAGCACAAACCATAGATACAATGTAGTGACCAGGCATTCATTCTAGTCCCTCTCCTTCTAGTCAAGTAGCGAGCCAGTGTTTGCACTATGGAAGAAGTGCATGACACATGGAAGAATACAACTACAATGGGCTGCACTCAACATTTACGCTTTGCTTGCTTGCTAAGAGAGCTGCTGTACGTGTCAGCTGTGGTTGGCTCTGGTCTCAACATGGAGTCTTCATTCATTGGCCCTTTTCATAGAGATCAGTGATGATTAGCTATGGGCAGGATCAAATGCATCCAGGTTCTACTCCTTTTCCTGACTAACCCGAATGTTCTATACTCGTTTTGAAACTGAATTTCTACGAACAAAAATTTCACAAACTTTAAAAAAAAAAGAATTTTTGATAATTGAATTTGAGGCATTGGTCAAATGTAACGTGCATTTTTGAATGTTTTTTTTTAAATATTTATTTTAATTTTGAGAAGCTAAGTTTTTTTTAAGATAAGTATTAAAAACTATAAAATTCTATATGAATAAATTTGAATGTATTGAATTCACAGTTTAAAAATTAAAACATATTCATTTCACTGTTAAAAAAGTAAATCTGTTCAATTCAATGTGTTCTTCAATTTGAATCTTTTTGAACCCTATTTTCTTCCTTAGCTTCCACATAACTTCATATTAAAATTCAATCTGATCATTCTGGGATCAAAATAGCCTCAGTTTGCTTTCTATCATGGATAGCTTGCTAGCTAAATTGAATAAATATTGCATGTATTTACACCACACTGCTTAGTTAGCTCAGTGTTGAGGTAACTAAGATATTTCATGTGAAACAGGCGTTAACATAACATAATACAACATAATGACAATGACATAATGGCCAGTCAGCCCAACAATGCTCGCCATTTTCCTGACTACATTATGTTCTGATTACCTACAGACTAGATGGTATCTAACACCATATCAAGCCATGAAAATCCCCAGAGTTTCTGCCTCTGCTACGTGACCTGGCAGATTATTCCACATGTATGTTCTTTATCATACATTTCAGCATCTGCGGTCACAACTGCTGCTGAACAACATCATGCAGGGCAACTGGTATCAATGCCAGGGGAGGCTAGATATGCTGCTGTGAAAAAGTATTTGCCCCCTTTCTGATGTCCTCTATTGCATGTTTGTCACACTGAATGGTTTCAGATCTTTAGACAGATCTTTAAAGTGTAATATTAGACAAAGGGAAACTGAGGAAACACAGTTTTAATCTTTTAAAATTATTATTTAGTTTAGTTAATGAAAAAGGTTATCTGCCGGCACCTGATTGGTTAGACACGCTGGTCCTTGGTTTCAGCGCAACGTTTTCAAACTGGAACACCATGGTGGCCTGTTCATAAAAGTTCTCATGTTCCACCTCGACAGTCCACTAAAATGAGAAAATTTCTGAAAACAATTGAGGTGAAAAATATGCCATGTAATTGCTGAATATCGATTCATATTTGATCTGTAATGCTTAATTTGACAGTTTGATCCAAGTTTCCAGAGCCAGGTGCAGCTGCACTGTATGAATGCTAAGGGTACCATATTAGTTAAATGAGTACTATATAGGATTTTGCGACCTTTGTAGACTCTGTTTGTAAACCCCACTAACACCTCCTTCTTCCTCAACCCCACCCACACCTCCATTGAGGACACTCTCGAATGCTACATGTTAAGCAAAGTGGTGAGGTGGTCAGAGATATTGAAAATAGCATTTTTAACGACATGAATGATTCCATATATACGCATATTCAATAATTATGTTCCAACTATCTTTACACTGAGTTCACCCCTTAGCGCGTGAGAACATCGTATGGTAGCTCCTTTGCAGTGAGGGTGCCGCTATTTTGTGTTTTCCCTTGTTTGGTATTTAGCTATTTTAGGCCCTGTTTCACAAAGCAGTATTACCCAGTTAGCTGGATACCTGCAATGAGTAACTCGGAACTCTCCAAAATCTGGAACATGGACTGAAAAATATTTGTTCTGGGTAATCCTGCTTCCTGAAATACCCCCCTGGACATTGAGTAAGAATTGTGATGTGAACATAGAATTGTGTGTGGAATAAGCAACACAAGCACGCCATACTGTGGGTCAATCATAGCTAGCTAATATACATGTAAAGTGAATGACTTTTTCATGAAGTTATCGGTAGCCTTTTCAAGCTACACATAACATTATCCAGATAACATGCATGCAGTATCAACATTATTTCCTCTGATTGAATTAAATGCAAGTGAATTATCGAACTAGCTAAGTTGCAACTTTAAACAGTAAAAGCAGTTCCCATGGGGGGAAAGACCTTGATAGAAGAACAGAATTGGATGCAAAAGCTACCCTCAGGCATCTAGCTGTGTAAGGTAACTAGCAAACTGACACCACCAAAGAATTCCAAGGTTGACTAGTTTTTGAACGAGCCCTGTCGGATTGTCTTTTTGCTTTGCTGTATCTTAGCTTCTTAGCATCTGCCATTGTAGCAAACTAGCAACAAACACTTTGTTGGAATCTGATCCCAAACCACATGCTCTGTAGCCACGCCCACCCCTCCCACACAGAAAAGAGCACCACATCCAGATACGTCCCAAACACATTGTAGAATAACAAATACAGGTAAAAGGTGCTCAAATTTACCTAAAGTGTGTAAAGACTGAGATTTCCAGTCGTAGATATGCCTTAGCATAATTATTTTATAATATTTTCAAATAACAAATGCTGCAGTGTATGCCTTTAAAAACTAAATGTACTGTTTCAGCCTGGCACTGCCTACTACAGAATTCTGAAAAATGCATCCTCGGAGTAGGTGTGGGTGGGTGGAGTAGGTGTGTCCATCTCATTTGCATAAAGTATTCTACATATAAATTATTTGTACAGTGTAGGCACATGAAACTTGGATCAATGTTTTCAGAAACACTTGTTTTCAGAAACCTCAATGTTTTCAGAGACATGTTTTAGTGTTTTACCGTTTAGGTGGAATATGAGAGAGTTTATGAACAGGCCACCATGTTTCTCTGGTTTGAAAAGCGTTGGGCCAAAACCAATCTAGCCAATCAGGTGCCGGCAGTGTTCCATTGTATTAAAAATGAAACATCAAAATTGGTACATTATGCTTTGTACAGCAGGAAAACTACTTGTAGTATACCATACTGGATACCACAACTCCTAAAAAAATTTGAATTGTTTTACATATATGGGCAAAACATGCCTGAGGTAAAGATCATTTGCATCTGCTCATGAGCTCGTACTCACCTGGATCTCAGGCCGGGACCTGGAGCCGCAGATTTCAGCCTTGGCTTCGTCAACAGCTGACTGACCACTTGTTTCCAATACATACCAACGTTTATGCTCATTTTTAAAAAATCCACAATGAAATCACATTATAGATAGATAGATAATTTATTGTCCACTTCTGTGGAAATTTGCCTTTGGCTTCACCATAGTTGCAGTAAAAACAAACAGTCAATCAATACAGGCCACAAACACAGAAAAGCCAATTTATGCTAAGACAACACAGGCCACAAAGCATCAAAGCAATGGCTTGTTGAATGAAAGACTTCTTGAATATGTTTTTTAGGCTCTTGTTACTCTATAGCGCCTCCCAGAGGGCAGCATGTAAAACTCATTATGATGGAAATGTAAAGGATCGGCAGAGATTTGCTGAACCTTTTCCCTGTTCTGGAACATATAGAACTTGGACAGTTGTGTCTGTGGCTTCCCGTACTCTTACTGGCCATGCTTACAATCTTTAACATTTTCTCCTGTTCTTGGCCCCAAGGCTGCCGCACCGCACTGAAATGTCAAAGGTCAGAACACTTTCAATGAGACGTTTTATACCAGCTCTACAATGTCCCTACTTACAGCAAAACCGTATAAGTTTCTGAAAAGATACAAACCTTTTTTTATAAAATGTATTCTGTGTAAGCTACAAAGCTCAGTGTGTTAAGAAAGTGCCTAAATATTTAAAATTCTCTTCTACTCTACCGTTCTCTACAGACTGGCCATTCATTTTAACTGGTTTGCTGATAACCAGCTCCTTGGCTTTGTTTGTGTTAGTGATCAGTACACTGCCTACACCCCAGCTGAGCAGTTCACAAATATGATTAAAATATGATCCTTCCCTCTTCAGTGCCACCCTGCAGTAGCCTGATCAAAGTCATGTTGTCAGCATATTTGTATAAATAGAAAGCTGAATCAAATCATTTTGATCAAATTTGCATTTCATTTGTATAGATAGAACATAGTGTCAGACATGTAATTCACCATTTCCATTCTCAGCCATAGGAACCTTCATAGTGCTCAGCCAGCAAAGCCTGGAGATAAGAGCAGGAATTGGGGGGTTACGATATGAGGTGTGAATATGTGTGTGTGTGTGTGTGTGTGTGTGTCAGAGGAGGTGTCCATGCCCCTGCCCAATCCTCTTTTTCACCAGTTATAATATGCACCTTTCTTTTAGTTAAGTTTTGGGCAACTTGGAAACAGTTGAAAGTGGGCATCTGAGTCCTGCATCTAGATTCTACATATCATCTGTGGTCTTTTGGAATATCCTGCTGTATTTTGGTTTTTGCATTTTGGATTACTTTGGGACAAATAAGCTGTGGTTTGATATCCACTTTCATTAATTTCTTGTGTGACTACCCTCTGTAACCTTTGTTAATTGTTTAAAGGTAGTTGAACCTCGTTTTTAGATTAGATGTGAATATTTATTGTAACGTAATACATTTCTTAATTTTAATCTGGTTTCGCATTGTACACTTTAATAAAGGTTGATCCAAATGGTTTGCTCTGCCTGTCAACGAATTCGGTGATTTACAGTTTTTTACAATTGGTTACAAGCATGTCTCAATGCTAGCCTCACTTTCAAACTCTTCACACTGTTAGCACAACAGAAGTCTATGCGGACCAAACTGTGACTGACTCTTGCCTTGCTTTAACACAAAATGCATTGGTTTAACAAAAAAGACATTCAATGAGCACAGCTTTCAAAATTCCTGAATTCTTTTCTCGCTCAAAGTCAACCACCAGCAAAACCATGTGTATCTACAGCCCATTTTTCAAATGCTTACATACTCAAAACTGTTAAATTTAAGTTCAAAACCTAACATACATTCAAATGGACAGCAATTTGCCAAATTACAAACACCCCATTGAAATACATTCAAAATCCTAAAAAAAAGATGGTTATGGAGACAAATAGTGAAATATTATTGATTGAAATTATGTAAATGAGACCAATCACAGGTGATTCCCATCTCAGTTGGAGACCTACCCTGGTGTTTTCCCCTGGTGATCTCATTACCACCTATAAAAGGAGACATCTTTGGAATGTTTTTTTACATCTCAACTTCAAAATGGAGCCTGCAAGAGACAAAGGAGAAAGAGTGGCATGGAGAGAGAGAGGAGTCTGCATGCGTGGTGGTGTAAGACCGCAGCAGAGAAGACCAAGAGCTGTAGTCTCTGATGAGATTAGGGCTACTGTAATTGACTATGTAATCAACCATGGACTATCATTGAGAGAGGCTGCTCAATGATAGAGTGTAGCCAAATTTGGCCTGCTCAACAGTGGCATCAATAGTCAGAATCTTCCTGTGAAACAACAGGTAAGATATGTATTCTGAAAAGGCATGACTACATATTACAGTAGTAAATTGATCTACGGTAAGCCTCCAGAAAATCTATTAATTCTTGTGTAATTCTTGTTGTATTTCTTCTTTAGGACCCAACGACCAGTGGTGCCTGCAGAAAATATTTAATGGGGGGGGGCAGATGGGGCCAGTGAAAATCTTGGGTTGGCACACTAAAAAGGCTATACAGCATAGAGGAGTTTCAGGGTACGCAAGTTAATACAAAGGTAAAGACACTATATTGCAGTGTATAATAAATTGCATACTGTTTAATTCCTTGGCTGATCTCATGTGAATGTCAGATTGACATTCACATGAGATCAGCAAGGAATCATTAATTAGCCTATCAAATTCCAATTTGAATGCATCATCACCAATAATGATGGGGTGGCCAGTGGGGTGGCCAGTAATTTTAGCATGGTGGCCACGGCCCCCCTGGCCACCCCTTGGGGGCGCCCTTGCCCACATAATCCAATTCTCTGACCATTTTTTAATAACATTGCATCTACACTTGGCCCACCCTGTAACATCTGAATCTATGATGTACACAGGTTACACTCTCACAACCTCCACCACTACAAACTTTATTGATGAACCGCCGGGTTCAGGTTTGTCAATGGTGTTCCAAGATAGTTAGCCAGTGCCCACTGTACCGCACTGTGAAAGACACCAATTTAAGATTTACGTGATGCTGATCCAGTAGAATGTTTAGCAACTGGCAACCGCCTCTTTATCAAATCCTGCTGAATCTCCCTATGCATGTTTGGGCCTCTCCGTCTTTCAGTGTAGGCTCATAATTAAGCTCTTAGTCAATCACACAGTTAAAGATGGCTGGGAAGGGTAAATTAGGATTATAGAGTTGTTATGCGTGCTGATCTGGTTCTGCTGTTGCCCTGCCACTGTATGTCGACCCTGTTCTGTTCTGTCTCTTATGAAAAAAAAAATCACATGTTCAAAAACCACATGTGCAGAATATGAAGAGATGTGAACTATAGAAATAATCCCGATTATAAGATGAAAACAGCAATGGAAAAAGGCAACGTATGCTATTACAAGTTACGTGTTTTGTTTTCACATATGATGAATTATAATTCACATTTGCAAAAGTGACAATTCCAAAATGAATGACTTCGTGTGAAAATTTGAATTCACGTGAAAAAACCCAATCACGTGAACACATCCAGTTCACATGCAACATTTCTTTTTTTTTCACGTATACTCGTTCGATTTTTTATAAGAATAGACTCAGTAACCACAGAGTAAAACAATATGCATTCAGAATGTGTAATGATGCTTTGACTCCGCTGAATACAATAAAAAGAAGCATTAATTACTGTTGTGTACTCATTGCTATTCCTACAGCACTATGAAGCAAGGCAATGTAGCCACAAGGTGGCAACGTAAGCCCACAAATGAACTGGGAAGGACCACTAACAGCAGCGATTAGCAGCTAATGGCTCCAGCTGTTAAACAGCAAGCAAAGTAACAGTAAAGTGCAGAATGCCATTTAGATGGTCAGCATCACCATATCACAATAGAAATTAATTGTGAAAATAACAATAGGACCAGGTTGTAAGATGGAAACGGTCCTTTGTGCTGACCGATGTAAAGACTGACAGGTACATGTGCAGTCAATGAGTCCAGCTGAGAGATGTAGCACCCAGTACATCACTCAAGCACAATGAAAAAAAAAAAAAAAAAACAATTTGTGGGACCATAGTCTGGGAAAAGTTAAAAAAGACAAGGAAAACACTATGATCTTCAACACAAGTGATTCCAAACATGAGTCTAAAGTGCATATCTGTTTTTTAAGAATGAAGAGCAGGACCAAGAAGTGATGTCCAGCTTTCCCCCAATAAATACCACAAGCCCTCTGCTCCTCTGTGACCCTACAGCACATGGCTCCACCCTTGAATGTTCACATCACCATCAAGTTGCACAGGATCAACTTACTCGATGAGATGATACTCTACATGGCCGAAAATTGGGGCTGATGTGGCTGGTGTTCAGAGATGCATACTCCGCCTTCTGCTCAGAATTTTAGGGTTGTGCAGAGGAGGGAAAACAAATGAGGGTACCGTGTCTCTCTCTAAAATGGCTGCAGGAGGAGGGGAAATCCACTGGCCCAATTCTGGCCAAAGGGTTTCAGGGCCATGATGGTTCCCCCTCTCTCCTGGCTCCTGCCTTTACAGCAGCACCCATTCTGGGGAACATTCAGT
Organism: Anguilla anguilla; assembly: GCF_013347855.1. NCBI lineage: Eukaryota > Metazoa > Chordata > Actinopteri > Anguilliformes > Anguillidae > Anguilla > Anguilla anguilla. The sequence continues at coordinate 3,604,079 of NC_049212.1, forward strand.
CACCCCTGAAATGCTGTTTGACTCCCTGCTCCAGTGAGTCATTCAGAACGGAACATTCAGTCACACCTGAAATGCTGCTTGATTCCCTGCTCCAGTGAGTTATTCAGAGAAGAACATTGACTCATACCTGAAATGCTGTTTGACTCTCTGCTCCAGTGAGTCATTCAGAAAAGAACAGCATCAGGCTAACATTTGACAGCATATTTACAACATAGCAAATGTATAAAGAAAAAATCCAACTGCTAGAAAGGTCTTGAATTTAATGGATGCATCCCCATCATCACAGGCATTTTATTCTATGTGTCCCTTGTTTTATCTCTGACAGCACACTTAGTTTTAAAGCAATGTTTGTATGTATTGTATGATTTCTTGCATGGGTTTTTGACATATGCCTTCTTGGCTGGGCCATTGCTTTAAATGGGAAGTTGTTCTCAATCACTTTTACCTGATTATATAAAGGTTCCATTAAAAAAAAAAAAAAAAGTTCAGCTAGGACATGTCATCACATTGATTTTGGGGCACCTTGTCATGTGATAACCAGCTTATTACAACATAATTGGTTATTTATTATGTAAATGTCAGTTTCTTGATTGTGATGTAACGTGCATATGTACAAAAACAGAAATGCGCATTATTCACATTTATGAGTATTAATAAAATAGTCTATTATTATAATGAGGTATATCCCCAAACAAGTGTGATAGAAAACTTATATTTGTGTGTTGTTCTTTTTATAACCATTAATGAGTGCTAAGGTTTACTCCTTTTCCCCTGGGAGATAGCAGGAAATTGTTGTTTTTTTGCCAAATCCGAAAACGTCATGAGAAGCAGAAGGCCTTATGAGCGGTCAAGGTCTGGCCGCCGTGACCGCCAGACCTGAAGGCTGTTACCCATCAGCGCTTTTCTGTTTGTGATATTTAGGCACAGAGTACAATTAACCGGAATTGTCTAAATTTGTATCTCTATCCAAAAAATGAACCAATGAAAGTTTTATATGACTGTGCTTTGGCTCGGAATGTACAAAAATGTGCTATGGGCAAATGATTTTTGGAAGAAATCCCACTGTCCTATCTGAGGGCAGCTGGATTTATTCCCTTGAGATCTCAGTAAAGAGAAAACTTTGTTTTTCTCACACTCTGTCTTGTGGAACTCTTTTATTAAGGAATATAGTTTAATGAAAATTCCACGACTCAAGACCAAATTTGTTTAATCCATACTGGACCAGATCTGAACCAAGCATACAATAGACTTCTGTATGATAAGTTAAATTTAGACACCACAGTGTAGTGGAGTCAGTCTATGGCTAAAGTGTAGTAGTCCATTTTAACATTGATAAAAAGCCTAGATGTCAGCAGACACTCACTTTATGGATAAACAACTTGTCAAACTGACATCAGCATGACCATGCCAAGTCATTTCCTTCAGCAGAGAAGAGAACAGTGAACGCAGGGTCCCACAGGGGTACGTACTGTCTGCTGTTCTCTTAATTCCACATACAAATGACTGCACAAGCCATTTTGAGAATTGCTCTGTTATTATGTTTGCAGAAGATGTAGCCCTAATTGGCCTTTTAACAGGCAATGAGCAGGTATTACTGACAGGGAATCATTTACTTCACTCAGTGGTGTGCATAAAACTATTTAGTCCTCAGTACTACAAAGAATGAAGAAATGATTCCTGATTTTTACATTACATTACATTACAGGCATTTAGCCGACGCTCTTATCCAGAGCGACGTACAACAAGTGCATCAGTTCAAAGTGCAGAGGTGCAGAAAAACACACTAGAGTGAAGTAAAGATCGTAGTGCCAGAAGTGACCACATAGATCAGGACTCCAACCCTGCAGGGTAACCTGTTGAGCCAATAAACAAAACAATCCTGCCAAGTACAAAACTAGCACTGAAATCACATTTGCCTTATCAGAATCAAACAAAACAATCCTGCCAAATACAAAACTAACGAGATCGCATTAGCCTAACTAGGTACATAGAGTAGAGCTAAACTAGAGGCTAGGGAGGGGTGGGGAGAGGTGCAGCCTGAAGAGATGAGTCTTTAGTCTGCACTTGAAGGTTGTCAAATTCTCTGCTGTTCTGACCGCCACGGGAAGGTAATTCCACCAGCAAGGGGCCAGGACAGACAGCAGATGCAAACGGGAAGTACAGACACGAAGAGGGGGAGGTGCCAAGCGTCCAGAGATGGCAGAACGTAGAGCTCTGGCTGGTGTGTAGGGTCTGATGATCCTGTGGATGTTTTAGAACAAAGCCATCTGATCTGGCACAGGTTTTAATTGTTACAAACTACAGACGCCTTGGCAGAATTATTGATTATAAATTAAACTGGATGCCAACAATGAAGCCCTTTATTGAAAATCCCAGCAATAGCTATACATTATGCGGCAGCTAGGATCTTTCAATATCAGAACAATGCTCCTGTTTTTGCTCTTTAACACATTTATACAGTGTATCTTAATTTCCAGTCTTCAGGAATTGGGCAGAGCTTACTACTTAACTGCCCAGTGTCCTGTGCACTGGCACTGAACTAATATGTTGTGAATATCCTTGATCTCTTGTCTGAATATATAATGAGCTTCATAACATTTGGGACAAAGACTTTTTTTTCTTGATTTGGCTCTGTACTCCACAATTTCTTTGATTTGTATTGAGGTAATTCACATGTGGGTAGCACTGTCGCCTCACAGCAAGAAGGTCCTGGCTTTGAATCCAGCCTGGGCCTTTCTGTGTGGAGTTTGCATGTTCTCCCCCAGTCTGCGTGGATGTCCTCCCACAGTCCAAAGACATGCAGGTAGGCTAATTGGAGACTCTAAATTGCCCATAGGCATGAATGGTGAGTGAATGTTGTGTGTGCAATAGTTTAGCGACCTGTCCAGGGTGTATTCCTGCATCTCGCCCAATGCACGCTGGGATAGGCTCCAGCACCTCCCGCAACCCTACCCAGGATAAATGGGTAGAGATAATGGATGGATGGGTGGATAATTCACAATAATTAATGTAGTTAAAGTACAGATTCTCAGCTTTTATACACATTTTACACATTTCACCATGTGGAAATGACTTTTAATACATTTCAGGGCAGTTTTCTCTTCAGCATATGAAAGACATGTGGATTCAGATCACAAGCATGACTTGGCCAGTCAAGAATTTTCCACTTTTTGTTTCTTTTGCAGTATGTTTGGGATCACCACCTTGCTGTAGGATGAAAGGCTGTAGGATGATGAGTTTGGTGACATTTGGTTGAACCTGAGTAGATAAGATGCTTCTGTACACTTCAGAATTCATTCTGCTGCTGCTATCACTACTTGTAGCAGCCATACTTGCCCAAACTATAACACCCCCACCACCATGTTTCACAGATGCGGGGGGGGGGGGGGGCTTTGGATCTTGGGCAACTCCTTTTGGCCACAATTTGCACTTACCGTCACACTGATACAAGTGAATCTTGGTTTCATCTGTTCACAAGAGCTGAACTAAGGAAGCAATTGAACACTAGAAACACCTGTGAATCCACTTGTCCCAAACACGATGCCCTGAAATTCGGGGATTATGTATAAAAAGTGCTATAATTTATACATGGTGAAACCAAAATGTATGAAAATAACCTTTAATAAAAGCTGTGAATGTGCACTTTAACCACATATGAATTGTTAAGTACAGAGCCAAATCAAGAAACAAGACCAGGTCAAAACCTAGTATATGGCTGGACCGGCGACTAATGGTGTGACTTCATAACTCGGCCGACCAATGGTGAAACTTCATCACTCACTCAGTCAGTCAGTCACAGACATTCGTGTTTGTAGCGCTGGCCCTGCTGTTGCAGTCCAGCCAAAATGTGTCTTTGTTGCAAATATTATGGAGTTCACTGTGTAGTCTGTGTTGTCAATTGGGTTGTCTTTGTAGCTATGTGTGCTAACGGCACAGTGCCATGAAAAAGTATATGCCCCTTTTCTGATTCCCTTTATTATTGCATATTTGTCTTTAGACAGAATGTCATATTTAACAAATAGGAGCTTAGTTAACACAAATCACATTTTAAAATTATTATTTCATTATTTTAATGAAGAAAGTTATCAAACACCCATATCACCCATGTTAAAAAAACGAATTGCCCCCTTAATTACAGGTTGCACCACCGTTAGCAACAATAACTGCAACCATATGCTTCCTATAATTTGATATCAGCCTCTCACATCACTGTGGAAGCGATTTAGCCCACTTGTCTTTGCAGAACTGCTTTTATTCAGACAAACTGGTAGGTTTTCGAGCACAAACTGCTAATTACAGGTCCTGTCACAGCATCTCTATTGGGTTCAAGCCAGGGCTTGGACTAGGCCAGCCAGGACTCTCCTTCCCATTCAGATGTGGACCTGCTTTTGTGTTTTTGGTCATTGTCTTGTTGTATAACCCAATCACGCTTCAGTTTCAGCTCACAGAGAGATGACTGGACAGTCTTTGTACTATACTTCACTAGTACAGAGCAGAATTCACATTTCCTTCAATAATAGCAAAGCATCCCCACGTCATCACACTACCACCACCATGTTAGACTCTTGGTACTGTGTGATGTTCTTACTGTGAAATGCTATATTTGCTTTATGCCAGACAAATCAGGACCTGTGTTGTCCAAAATGTTTTCTAGTTTTCACTCATGTGTCCATAGAATATCCCAAAAGGCATCCTGGTGCTTTTGTATGCAAATGTCAGACAATCATTGATGTTTCTCTTAGTTAGCAGTGGTTTCTCCCATGAACCCAATTTTTGCCCAGTCTCTTTCTCATTGTGGAGTCATGAACACTGACCTTAGTTGAGGCTAGAGAGGTCAACAGGTCTTTGTATGTTTTTTCTGGGATCATCTGTGACTTCCTGGATGAGTTGTTGCTGTGTAATTGGAGAAATTTTGGCAGGCCGGCCACTCCAGGGAAGATTCAGCACTGTTCCAAGTGTTCAACCATTTGGAGACAAAGTCTCTCACTGCGTTGTACTGGAGTCTCTGGTTATCCCTTTGTAACCCTTTCCAGACGGACATATTTCGCCAACTTTTTACTAATATCTTCTGGAATTCCCTTTGATCATGGCATAGTGTGATTGTAGAAACTTTGTGATGACTACTTCACTCTGATTGTAGGAGCCATTATGTTGGTTTATAATAATTATAATAAGAACCCCAAAAAAGTATTATGGCATTTATTTATTCTGTTCTACATTTAAGTTGAAGTTATAATGGAATTTATTATGCATTTGTTATTTATTGTTTAGTGTGCATTAATTATTTTATGAGTGTGTCCCTCTATAGGAGAAGGGGGAATAAATTATATTTAAGATGGTGCGGTGAGGCGGGCCAGCGGGAGTAGACGGGTGCGAGCGGAAACAGTCATTGACCGTGTTTTGCACAACCAAAGTGGACCTGTGGAAGCTGGAAAAGTTTAAATGGACTTTAATATTGTTTTTGTTTATTATTGCAGTTTTATGTTCATTTAATTTGTAAATAAATTCAACAAGAGCAACAACAATAATACGTTTTTATTTCAATTGCAACACGCGTCAGACAACTGCACCCAACTCCCAGTGAAGTGGATAAAAGTGGGAAAACGTTTACTGGAACATAAGAAACAAAAGTACAGAAACTGAACCTATTTTTACCACTACACTGATGGTAAAGTTCAATATGAGTGAGGTTTAGGTTCAACAGGGCTGGCTGCAATCAAGCTTGGCTGTGTTCAATCAGCTGAATCTAAATATCAATTACATTTGGTTAATTAGTTAATTGAGTAACCGAGAGTTGCTTATGAGAAATTGATCATATGGGTGACTGATCATATGGGTAACTTTTTTCATTAAATAAATGAAATAATTGAAAAATATCTTTTTTATTTACTCAATATCCCTTTGTCTGATATTACATTTTGTCTGAAGATCTGAAGCCATTCAGTGTGACAAACATGCAATACTAGAGAAAATCAGGAAGCAGGCAAATACTTTTTCACTACACTGTATGTGAGCCTCTTCTTGAAATGCAAAGCAAATCCCTGAAGATGCAGATAATAATTAAATTCAATTGTAAACAACAGAATTGTCTAATGTGTATATTCAGAATAGACACCTGTACTATAATTTAAACATAGACGCATATAGACACAGACAGAGGCACACACATACACACAGAATGTGGCAATGAACATCTATATGGATTGCATTTCCTTTTTCAAGATCTGAGTTGCAGTTATTCTTGAAGGTAAACAATGTATTATCTTTTTTTTTTTTTTTTAGCAGTAGCCAAGACTGGTGTATCACACTGCCCTTGAATGTTGAGTGTTCATGTGCCCCTTTAGCCAGTAGATGGCGCTCACTGTTCATTTAGTAGATGAGCAAGTACAAATGGCAAATGGTACTAGTTGGTTAAGGTGGTTTAATAATTAACTTTCTTTTCATTTCTTCAAATTCTTTTAATATTATGTCTTAATGTATGCTTTTTGTTATAATGACAGATATTTTACATCATTCCAGAAGTTTCTGATGAAAAGCCAGTTTTACAGTGGCTGGCGTAGGGGAATTCAGGGGTTTGTGGTCTCAAACAATACTACAATTTCACAGCATTTTTTCAGTTATAAACATAGATAAATATTTCTGTTTAATGTTGTGCCAGTGCTTCTTTCTTCAGCATAGTGGTACACCTTGTTACATGAACCATAGGAAATCTTTCTAACCAAAAATAGGAATAAACATAATGTTTTGAAGAAAAATCAGGTAATATAAACATTTACATCTGGAGGCATGACATTACTGTTTAATTTGACCCATACCCTTTTAAATACATTGCAAAACATCACATCTTTGAATAATCTTTGAAACACAAGCTGACCTTAGGTATTTATCAAATAGCAGCACAAAACCTACACTGAATAAATGAAACCAGCTTGCAAAAAATCTTGCATGTCATCTCATTGGTAAAAGGATTTATTTATCAGTTTCCTCCTGCTTAGTGTATTAGCCATTCACATGAATCTACCTCTACCTCCAGTGTAAAATTAATGGCAGTAATAAAATGAAACCTAAGAAAACTCATTTCTTAGAGGGATTTTTGCTACACTTCTAAGGGCATCTCATGGCAATACCTCCCTTTTTATTTGGCAGGTTAAACCCTGATATATGACAAGTGTAATCTTTTACACAAGTAGACTGTGACAGAATCTTCAAATCGCTGGATGAATAATTGTGGCCTTGAGTTCCTGTCTATGGATCCTCTCCAGAGAGAGCTTTGGCATCCTGGCAGTACCAGTGCTATCCGTGGCTGGCAGTGCCAGTGCTGTCTGTGGCTGGCAGTGCCAGTGCTATCTGTGGCTGGCAGTGCCAGTGCTATCTGTGGCTGGCAGTGCCAGTGCTATCCCTGGCTGGCAGTGCCAGTGCTATCCGTGGCTGGCAGTGCCAGTGCTGTCTGTGGCTGGCAGTGCCAGTGCTATCCGTGGCTGGCAGTGCCAGTGCTATCCGTGGCTGGCAGTGCCAGTGCTGTCTGTGGCTGGCAGTGCCAGTGCTATCTGTCACTCCGGATAAGAATGTCTGCCAAATGCCTGTAATGTAATGTCGGTGGCATTCTGCAGTACCAGTGTTGTCTGTGGCTTCCTACCAGTGCCAGTGTTGTCTGTGGCTTCCTACCAGTGCCAGTGCTGACTGTGGCTGGCAGTACCAGTGCTGTCTGTGGCTGGCAGTGCCAGTGCTGTCTGTGGCAGAGTGGCACAGTCAGTGTACTGAGGCCACAGGTCAGATAGCATGCTAGAATGCACTGTGGAAGGAAGTAGGTGGTGGCATAGTACATCCATACATATGTACGTACATACATACATACATACATACCATACATATATACACACACACATCCATACATATGTGCATACCATACATATATGCACACATACTGTATGTACCTACATATATATGGATGTATCATATATATTTATGTATGTAAGTAAGTGACCAAGTATGTAAGTAAAGAAGGAAGGAAGGATGCAAGTGGGTGCTGGCAGAGTACAGTACAGTAAGTAGAAGTAAGTTAGTAAGTAAGAAAGGAAGAAAGTGGGTGGTGACAGAGTACAGTAATAAGTGAGTAAATTAGTAAAACTTTATTGGTATAGCACCTCGTTAGAGTGGAATAACAAAGTGCTTCACAAGCAATAAATGAAAACAATATAATCTTAAAAACAAACAGTAACAGGCACACGTAAAACAGAACTAAAAAAAAAGAAGGCCAGAAAGTTTGAACAGGTGGGACTTTTTAAAGGTGTCAACAGTAAGCACAGGTCTTATGTACAAAGGGAGGGAGTTCCAGAGTTTGGGAGCAACGGTTTTGAATGTTCAATCAAATTCAGTTTGACCTAGGGACATCCAGCAATCCTAGGTCAGAGGACCCAAGAGACATACTTACTGGTGGTGTAAAGATGGAATCACAAGAATTTTAAATTAAATTTTAACTTTGATGGGAAGCCAGTGTAATAAAGCAATTATCTGTGGGATATGAGCCCTTCTGCTGCACCTGGTTAGAAGCTTGAAAGCGGCATTCCGGACCAATCGTAGATGGTCCTTCTGAGTCATGTGACGAGGGATTTACAATAATCCAGGTGAGATTAAATAAATGAATGGATAATCATGTCATGTTGAGACACAGCACACCAAGTTCCTCATGTGTACTTGTCTCCTAAATTTACACAGCATGTTTCAGTTCAAACATGATACAAACTTACTCATAGTACTTAAAAGTATGAAACAGACATACTAATTTACAAGTGCCTACCAAATTAAAAGAAAAGATTACAAATTAGCTACCAAAATGCATTGTATAAACCCAGCAAACGAGTTTTGGCTCCCAGAACATTGGGGTAAACTTTCCCAATATGCATAATTGTCACGTTTGCTTTCACCCAGACAGGGTGTTTTGAAGGGAGACGTGCTACCTATGAACAGTTCAGCCTACTACAGTTTTTTTAAAATTTATTTGAAATATTATGTTGTGATAAAACAATGTAAAATAGAGATAATATAACAAGCGATAATGTTCCCAAGATTGTAGCATTTTATTTAAAGAGCAGGCAAATTACAAGATTTTACAAGAATTTACAAGATTTATTCCCATTTTAAAGCAGTGATGTCACCAGAAAGGTGCAGGCAGTTTGTTTCTTGAGTTTACTACTTTGATTGTGTTTATACCACAGCTTTGTTGAGCAGTCAGTTCTGATTGGCCAATTAGCATTCATTACTGCAAAAAGCTGTCATTCTATCATTATAATGGCAGTTATTCCAATACGTTGATATCTCGCTACATAGCTAGTCACACCAGTTAGAATGTATTCTCCCCTGTTGGTAAAAAAACAAAGTAAGCTTTATGGAAAAACCTCAAACTGAAAGGAGGAAAATGCAGAAGGAGCAGTTGAGACATCACCCCAAAAAAATGCCCTTTCAACGTGAAGCACTATCCTATAAACAGGAATCTTCCATTTAATGTTCGTAAATTTTGTCAGCGGTGTGACATTTGAAATGTCTCTCACTAATTTGTTTGCGGTTGCTAATATAGTGACAACCATTGTTGTTTGCTGGAACTTCCCTTGTGCACAAATATGCATAATCAATTAAATGATGATTTCGTGCCAGTTAATGAATTTATTTGGCAAGCAGCCACAGTGTACAAATGATGATGTACAGTGAGCTTGCCAGTGGTTCCAAAATAAGCCCAGTCAGGGTAGCAGCATAGCCAAAAATACTCATACAGCTGGGTCTGCATTGAACTGCCCAGGTGGGCATTCACAATTGGGTGTGGTGGTTCAGCCAGGGTGAATGGGAGGGCCAGGATGCCATATAGGTGGTCGTGCCCCCCCAGCCCACCCTGCCCCATCCCTACAGGGTCACTCTCAGGGCGATTAAGACCAATTCACTTTGCATAGGGGCCATATCACCCTGTTGGGACTTACTTCCAAACAATGCATGCTGTACAGTACATTTCCCCTTACATTTCCCACATACAAAACCATTTTCTTTAAAATCTGTATAAATTACAAAATAACAGCTTTTCAGCAAGAGTCGATTAAGGCGCTTATACAATCTGCAGAATATATTAATGTTCTTTATAGTAAAACCTTCTTTAGATTGGACGTTGCTTAGAATCAAGACACTTGTATTTGTACGTGCAAACAGGACATTATAAATGTTCCCTTTGAAAATCACAACAACACAGCATCAAAGACAGTCCACAGTGTAGCCACATATAACCTATTATACATACAAACCAGATATATAATCTTCATACCCCTTCATATTGAAAGAATACAGAATATTATGAACATTCATAATATGTCAGAAAAGTAAAGCACTTTGGGCCTCCGCATTAACAGAGACAGTATACAGACAAGGCCATCTGGTTAGAATAGAAAATCTTCACACTGGCAATCGTAATTGAGCAGTGCTTAATAACAGATGTCTGTAGGTAACAATCTTAGGAAGAGTACTGCACTGGTACCACCTAAGCACCAAACCTGAATAGTTTCAGCAAATATCCAGTGGTTTAAACTGAGTATGCATAAGCTATGCAATGCTGCCATAGATGATGGCATTAAACTAAGAAATATTTCATTTTGCATATACAGTAACAAAGGAGCACTTTGGACGGCATACACCCACATAACCTTCAAAATCATCATAGTGCAAGTGAGAAAGAAATCACATTTGGTGGACAAACAACGCTTCTTTTGAGACAGTCAGTTCTTCAACCACATCCACAGTCAAAGAGGGCGAACCAACACACGCCAGCCCAGTTCTTCCAAAAGGGAGGAAAAGAAAGATGCTCAAAACTCAGCCACTCATTGCACACCAGCGAATTCGCTGTCATTTATGTGTTCTTTGGAAATAATTATTCTGCCAGTCAATGGGAAAAATTCTTCCCCACTTTACTAGCCTAGACTAGTAAAGGAAGCTGCTTTCTGCGTGAAAACGTCAGCCTGGATTATGTGTCGCTATTTGATTCTACTAAATTAAATTACATTTGTGCAACTACATGTATGCTCCAGTATTTTACTCACTCGGTCTCCCCCTTTGAAGAAGCTGCCTAGATAAAGAAATTCTTTACATCCAGTCATTCATGTTTTTATACTTATTTTCAACCCACGTGGAATGAGGCCTGGGTTCAATCAACAGTATAACTTCCCCTTGAGTTATGAATAAACGCAAGTATTTATTTTTTTGGGGGGGGGGAGGGGGGGGGAGTACATCTTTAGCCGCGTTTCCACCGCAGGAACTTTACCCCGGAACTAGGAACCTTTTGAGGAACTCAGTGCGTTTCGACCGCAGGAACTAGGGTCTAAATTAAGTTCCCGGGACTTTATTTTACCCCCAAAAAAGTCCCTGCTCGGGGGGTAGTACTTTCCAAAAGTACCGGAACTTTTGGGGTGGGGTGCAAGCGCTGAAAATTTCTGATTGGTCGACTAGGCTACTCGCAGTGTTTTATTTCAACCGCCATTTAAAAAAATCTGCAGCCGCAAACAGATTTATTTTCAAAATAACTTGAAATCAAACTTGTATGTTATGCGGCGCAGTAGCCTACTTTTGGTTATAGCCTGCCAACGTCTTGGAATTATAACGTGTGCTCTTCTGTTCTTTTCTTGCTTTAGTATTCGTTTTATAAAATGTTAAGCATTCGTGCTGGGACTGCATATTACATACCAAAACATTCAAACGGTTTAATTTGGCTGCTGAATATTTTCTTCCGGATTTTCTTTGTTAGCCCGTTGTAATTGACTCAAAACGTTACAACGGGTTACAGAAGAAATCATAGGACAGATGGACCGACGAGAACGTTGCTTTTTCATACATCAGTGGGCTAATTTGCCTAATCTTCGCGGGACTTTAGACCGCGGTGGAAACGCAGACAACAATGGGCTGAAGGAACCTTTTAGTTCCTTGAAAAGTAGTTCCTGGAACTTTTGGTGGAAACGCGGCTTTTGTAAAACTCGCACACCGGCACTTACCCGTAACTCAAGAGTGAACGAAGGAGGCGTGTTGACTGAATCCAGGCAGTCTTATTCTACCGAGTTGCTGATGTGTTTCAGCGCTTTTGAGACGGCTGGCACCAGCCGCGGGGCGTAGTGCCTGACTCGATCGTCCCTTATGAGGTCAGACGGGCTCAGTTCGGGCCTGGCACCTTTCTTGACGTGGTACAGGTGGGCCTCGTCGCGGTCCACGCGCACGGTCCCGTGCATCGAGCGCAGGAAGCCGTGCACGGTCGTCTCGAACACCAGGCGGGGGTTGGCGATCACTTTGAAGTTGTTGAAGCGATTGGGGATGTTGGGCTCCCGGAAAACGTGCTCCAGCACGTTGACCCCCTTGACTTTCTCCCACTCCCGGGGTCTGTACTTGTCGATCTGGTCCGACACGGAGACGGGGAAAACGTGGTTCTCAAACTCGAAGCCTCTGTCGGCGGAATACCTCTGTTCCAGGCGCACCAGAAGCTGGTTCCAGTCGTCCACGCGCTGAGGCAGGATGAGCTCGTCGATGTCGTGCAAGGCCACGTACTTGGTCCTGTACATGTATCGGTACAGGCAGTCGTTCAGCGCAGGGATCTGCCCGTAGTAGTGCAGGTCCCCCGGGGAGGCAGACTTCCGCCAGCCCGGGGAGACGTTAATGAAGGAGGTCACGGGCCAGGGCACCACCTCCACTAAGCCCTGGGCCTCGTAGTAATCCAGCGCTCTCTCCACCTCCGGGCTGCAGCTGTTTTTGTACACCGCCACCCGCCCGACCCCCAGCAGGCGGTACATCTCCATGGACTGCACCACCTGCAGGAGGTTGCTGTAGTTCCCGTACATGGTGGAGATGCAGACGGTGAAGTTGTATTTGAAGCCGCCGGTCCTGAGCTCCCGGTTCTGGACGGGGAAGAAGGCGGGCTCCTGGTGCTGGCCCCTGGAGAAGATGGCCACGTGCTCCGGCTCGGCGCAGCCGCTCGCCACCGGGCAGAAGATGTCCCCGGCGCAGTAGTCGAAGCCGAAGTGGTCGCTGTGCACGTTGCGGGAGGCGGAGACGGAGAAATTGCGCCCCCCGCAGCACAGGAGGCACTGGTAGTTGTCGGGCTCGGGTCGGTAGACGATGGAGATGGCCCGGATCTGCCTGCCTCCGCCCCGGTGCTCCACGTAGGGCGCCACCACGTACGACCGGGCGCCGCTCACGCTGACCAGCGGGTCTCTCTGGGCAGGGAAAGGACAAAACCCTGGGGCGGTTGGCAAAGGTTCTAGGTGAGAGGCCGGCCTAGGCATCGGCTGTTTCAAGCCCTTGGTGGGGTTTGAGGTCAGGCTGTACACAGCGATGTTAACGATGAAGAAAACGATCAGTACTGCAATGTATTTCCAATTTGGTCTCCTCGTGGGAGTGTCTTGGTCAGGACTGGGACTCGCCATTTTATTTTACGGAGAACTTTTCTTCTAACTAAAAGAAAAATAAATAAATAAGCTCCTCCATACGCAAGTCTGTTATAATACATCAAGTAAAATATCTGCAAAACATTTCAGGGTATTATGCATAGTTTTTGATGGCATGCACAACCGCGAGGTAACCATCTTTATAAGGAACATTTTATTTAGCTAATAGGCTTTCTATCAGACGTCGCCTCTTGAAAGGTAGCTTAACATATGTTCAGAAATAGAACACATATATCAGGGAATTATAAATATCACATAAGAGGGTCACTCTTCTTTTCTTCTTTTAGGCTCCAGATCAGTGAGTTAAACATGTAATGGCATATAATCACTTCTGTTTTTTACAGTCTTTCTTTTACGCTCCATCCAGATGGGGGGTGAGAATCCCTGCCCCCTCCCAGGCGCCGGCCAATCAGGACCCTCCTTCAACCCAGGCGCCACCCTTCCCGAAGTCGCCGTTGGCTGAACCGTGGTGATTCCGACCTGTGGCGTACTGGCACACCACCAGCTACTCCCAGGCCCTGGGAACCACGTGCCCAGGCTGAGGAGCTGGTTTAGGGGTCATGGAGGGCCGCTGCGGTGTTCTTGGCAAATCTGTTTGGTTTGAGCTGCATCGCTGCAGAAACAATGAACAGAAAAAAGAATGTGTCATTATCAGGGTGTCCACAGAAACTGCTCAGAGGCATGCTGGTGTCATTTTTCACAATACAATGCCTGTTTTTCATAGACACACCATACAGCTGAGAGCGAACCATGGCAGCACTGCACCCTCTGAATGGGAAATGAATGGCATTTAGTGAAGTATGTGTTTTCTAAGAAAGGATTATACTTCAAAGAAAAAAACTATTCTTAGGACTGCATTTGATTTTAGAAAAACTTTGTTGTGGTCATTCAAAAAAACATTCATAATACACTACAGGTGCTATATACCACTGCTATATACTGGTGCTACTGTATATACTGCGTCAAACATGTAATTCATACATGTGACTGAAATATGCTCCTGTTCTTAACCTCTGCATTGCTTGCAACTACTATTACACTGCTGTCTTTTTCTCCACTTTGTTTGTAACGCTGTCGTGTGTAACTGTGTAAGCTTGCGTTTTATGTCAAAGCTAACCGAACCCTGAATAAATATAATTTATCACTTATTCAACATCAGTTTATTTGAGCTCACATGACGACAAAAACGAAGGCGGACTTCTCAGTCTAGCAGAACTTCACTGGCGCTGGAAGGTGCGTACGGATGAGACCTGATGTTGATTCAGTAACAGTGATATTTTTGCAGTGTGCAGTTAGTCAACTAGCGTATTCGTGAAAACATCAGGAAGTGGTAAGGGTGAGGCAACCATGCATAAAAACCACTGATTCAAAATGGAGGGACGGGCACGGTAAAAAACAAAAATAAACCATTCTGTAAAATTCACCATAACAATGACTGTTAAAGTAAACTGAAATAATGGAACAGTACCAGGAATATATACATATACATATATACATATGTATACATATGCTTCAAGAACCTGTGGCTTACGGTTGATTTACTACTAACTAGCATTTAAGCTTGCTGGCTATTTTGAGGTTTTCCATGTAACTGAGTCAGCGAGCTGTACCACTGAGGATTCATTGCAGTCCCACCCAACTTCAGGTGTCTTTGCTTGCCCCACCTAACGCAAAAGCACCAGTATCTCCCACTCTGCATGTTAACTGCATTTGTGTGCATCAATAAGCACAAATCTGCACTAAAAACATCCAGAAACCACCTTTCGTGATTAAATTCTGTTATTTTCTCCCATTAATAAATACAATTTTGAGTTTGTTAGCACACAAAAACCCAAAATGACGTTTACAAGGGACATCACAGGAAGATTTTGATCATAGGTTTTATCATACACGGATGGGCCTAGAAGAAACCGCAACACCCAAAGCAACAAACTGAAGGGGGAATCCAAACGCCAGGATGTTATTATATCGGACTCCAGCAAGAAACAGAAATAATTTTGTTCACAAAGTACCGGCAGCAGTGAGTGGACAGCATACATAAAAACCATGAATCATGCAAGCAGCAATCAAGGGGATCAAGCACTCGGTCACTAATACATACGCAAACAAGACCAGGTTAAACCCTAGTATATGGCTGGACCTAACACACGTGATCCGGCCGACCAATGGTGTAACTTAATCACTCACTCAGTCACTCACTCAGTCACAGACATTCGCGTTTGTAGAGCTGGCCCGGCTGTTGCGGTCCAGCCAAAAAACATACATATGCATATTCCTAAAGAGGTGGTCAGTCTGTCTTGCAAGTTTCAAATTTCCACAAAAAAAACAAAACAATTTTTAGTGGGTTTTTCCTTGTTTTTAATTCATTGACCTTGTAGTTTAGCTAGGTTAATTCTTTACCGCTGCCCTCCTGGTGTAGTTCCAAATAAACACATGAAGTTTTATTACTTTGTGGGATTTAGTAGCTTCTTGATAAAAAGCCATATGCAAATTCATTGAATTACCACGGCCACATGGTTTTTTTGCCGCCTTTTGGATGAGATGTTAAACCGAGGTCCTGACTCACTGTGGTCATTAAAGACCCCATATTAGCTAATGTCTGATGAGAGTGGGGTGGCATAGTACAATCCTACACCAGGGAGGTGTTACACTTACCTGCGTTACCCATCTTTACTGGTTAACTATTTTGATCATTAAACACTGTCACAAATGTTCCTGTTATGTACTTTCACAATATATAGTATGATATTAATTTCTTTATCTCTTTTGCCAAGTAGTCA
The DNA here is from genome assembly GCF_013347855.1 of Anguilla anguilla. NCBI lineage: Eukaryota > Metazoa > Chordata > Actinopteri > Anguilliformes > Anguillidae > Anguilla > Anguilla anguilla. The sequence goes on from NC_049212.1 coordinate 3,620,316, forward strand.
GCTCAAATGACTTTGGTGTTAAATTATAGATTGAGCAAATTGGGTTTCCTAAACAAGTCTAGACAAGCACGGGCCTTGAATATGGCTGAATTTGTGAATTTTTCTACTAGCAATATATGAGCAGTCTGCCCCTTTAAGACAGTTTAAAGGTGCGTTTACACTAGCCTTGTGTAGTCAATTTCAATCAAACTCTGGAGCGTTCACTTCACTGCATAGGTAGCTATCACGGCTGGAAGCGGACTGACCTAGACTCCCGACAAAGTGAGATTTGTCATGGAAGGATCTCATCACAGCCAGCCTTCTTCTGTGATATCGTCTGCTTGCAGACCGTCTTTCTCGTAATACCTGTATTATTAAATTATTTAATTTACGCATTCTGGACAGACTTTCTTTTGCGCGGTCTAACGAGGTGCACTCCAAATCAACACCAACGTGAATATAACCTGGCGGTGCTCCACGTAATAAAGTACAGGCAGAAACTGCGAGGGTTTTGTTGTATTTTTATACGCCAGCACTTTGACCAATAATCGAACGACATTTCCAACCACACAGCTTTGTTTACACGTTCTGGACCGATTGATTTTTCTTCGTTTAGGTTGACACTAAAAGCAATTGTTGCTCTGTTGTTTTTATTTTTCCTGCCTTCATGTCCTTTGTCAGATGTAAGTAAAATTACAATAAATTACTCTGATGAAAAACACGCTTTCAACGTACAGAAATGCCAAGTTACTCACACGTACAAAGGACAGTCTATTAGTTATTAATTCAAATTGATTAATTTGGCCAGCCATTAAAAGTATTTTTAAAAGGTAGTAAGTAATCAAAATTACGCCAAGTTACAAGAAACGACACTGGCAGTCTTGCCTCACACAAAATAACAAGCTGGGGTTTATGGGGTTCTGTCGGAACCGATCGCACACCGGGGGAGGACGGGTATGGGACGCTGGAGACAGAACATGGAATTTACAAATGTGGACAAACCGTACCGGTAGCTACAAATAAAAATAAATAAATAAAAAAACATTTTAAAAATCGGGAATCTGGCAATCCTCTTTGTGAACTAGCTTGGCAACTTTGGTCACGGCTACGCGATTCACTGCCTCTGCTTTAAAAAAGAGGCAACCAGACACATTGTGGTTTATGAGTAATTTCAAATTATATTCAGTATTTTTAAGATGAGCCTATCTTTGACTACACAGCTAGTTTAAGCACTACCAATGTGGGCTTCCTTCATATTTAAACGCCTAATTAGGTTTAACCTGCTTTATGCATGGTCATATTCATCAAGATATTGAACTAATAATAAGAATGAACTTGTAATCACCTAGTAATTCAACTAGCAATCTTTATTTACTCAAATCTTTTGCAAATTGTTCCTTCAACATGTTTGTATAATTTACCTTTTTCCGAGAAATCAAGAAAGCGGTAAAAAAAAAAAAAAGCAGTCATTTAGATAATTTCACCCTTTTATTTTAATTGGTTAATTTGTAAGTCTGTGACACCGATATTGAGTTTGTTACAACACGAGTTCTGCAAGGAGCAGGCAGGAATTGAACATGGGTCTATCTGGTTGGGAGGCAGCTGCGCGTAACCACTTAACTTAAGGTGAAGTCATCAAGGCCGAGTTCAATTCCCGCTTGGACAGGGGGTCGGGAGTCGTGTAGCGATCCGCTAAGTAGACTGGCTAGCCGCTCTGATAAAGATGAACTCATCTTAAAAAGTTAGCGTAAACATCTCACCCGGATAAAGCTAATTCAGTTCCTGCTTAGTTTCTTCGCTACATCTACGTTGTAAGAAACTCAGATCTGTTGTAGACCACTGCGTCATAAATATAGGCTACACAGTTTACCCATTAAAAAAATACAAAAGGTGAAATTATCATTGCTTTTTTATCTTGATTTCTTGAAAAAGGGTAATCTCCACAAAAAACATTAAAGCAGAAATAAATTTGATATATTCAATCGAAATTTTAGAAAGATTCCTATGTGAAACAACTTAACCCTAAGTTGATTACTTAGCTAAATATCTCCATGAATATGACCATGAACATTTGCAAGTTAAACCTAATTAGGTTTTTAAACGTGGAGGAAACCCACATTGTTTGTACTTAAACTAAATGTGTTAGACTGAAAATGACCCATAGGTTCACAGCATTTAGGTAATAGGCTACTCAAAAACTTAATGCATTTTTGGGAGTAGAGGCAGTGAATCATTTTTAAGAGTGTACTTTGCATATCTTGGTGAAACACTTGTTAATAAAAGCAGCACGACCTGCCCTTAGTGTTTGTTTTTAGTGTATCTAAACCCACGAGTTTATTTGATCTCGAAAGGGCAAACTGTCTGCTGAAAATACTGGGCTAATTACCACTAACATTTTTTTTGTTTTATACGCAGTCCAGAACAAATTTAGCCTAAAAAAAAAGATATTTGATAGTTATTTATAAAGAATGCTTTATAAGAAGGCTACTAACCGTTAATGTTTACTTGTTTAGAGAAAGTATTAGAATTTTACCTAAAGAACGTTTTACGGGCTCCACTTCCTCTTCTGCAAATGAGAACAAACATGGTCTGGAAAAAAAATGTACGTAGCCTATTTATCCGGTTGAATTGAATATATATCCTTTTTCGATTTAATACATTTGTCGTTTTCCCTGCTTCAAACATACTCTTTCACATTTTAAGTGGAATTGCATTTTCAACACAGGCTGACACTTATTAACTGCGAATATAGGCTAAATAACTGGTAAATTGACTTAATGGAGAAGCATATGGAGAACCAGAAGTAGCCCCAACATTACGCTGCCGTCTGCCATTCTGTCAAAACACAACGTTTTTAATTTAGCATATCTACGTCCACATACCTGAGCTTAATTAAAGAATGAAATGATCAGCCTTTGTTTATCCTCTTCGGCTTCAAAATGTAGGCTACTTTATCAAGCTCGCTCCGTGAACTCCGACCGCTGAACGCGCAAAATCTTATTTCTTCCTGCGCTCAATTTAAGAAGTTTCAAAGTTTTCAAGTTTCAATTTATGTTTGTGTGTTCATTGGATATTTGTTCATCTGCTCATTGTGCTAATATTTGATGCCTGACGAACACAATATTTAGACTTTGGAAATCGCAGTCAATTAACCAACTTAATTTAAGCCTCCGTTGTCTTTTCACTTTCTCTTGACTGCACTAGTCATGTCAGGTGAGGCGCTGTATGATCATGTAACCGTTGGGCTACGCCTCTCTCTCTCTCACTCTCTCTCTCTCTGTGGGCATATACTGTGCATATGTTACTGTGTGTGTGTGTGTGTGTGTGTGTGTATATATATATATATATATATATATATATATATATATATGTATTTATATATATATACACACACACACACACACATACTGTATATGGGTATATATATGTGTATATGACTAAAAATTTTTTAAAATCAAACTATTGGAATGGCAGGTATGCCATCCCGCCAAGTTACGCCTTGGTGGGGGCATGCCCCATACCTACACAGCACCGAGAGTTTGGCACTTTTCAGGGTTCCCCACAGAAATAACCACGACAGCCACAGACACTCAGCCTTTAAAAACATTAAATTCTGTACATTCTGACCCCATTTCAACAGACAGATTTCATAAACAACTTCAAACAAAGCCCCAAACTAAGGGGATTTTGCATTTTCTCCTTCTTCTTCTTCTTCTTCTTCTTCTCATTCTTATTTTTCCTGCCGCCTATCCCACTAACAACATGTCTCCTCATTGGACATTTTACCGACATCAGCCAAATCCTCACCCTCACAACCCAATCAAACACTCGCATACACACGCAAAATACCCATACCTTTTTACTCTGAAACATTTCCAGTTTAAACAGCTAATCTGCCTGTGGCCTAGTGGATAAGGTTACAGTCTTGGGAACATGGGGTCTTAGGTTCAAGCCCAGCTAGGGACATGTTTTTCTAACCTGCTTTTACCCTCACTAATAATTGTCTACTACTTCTCAATTATTGCTTTTGCACCATATCTACCCGCCGTTCACTGAACGTATACACTGCATTATGACGTACCGTACCATTATGCACGTTCAGTTGTTAATCGGCTACAATATTGCAAAGCCATATGGATTCAACGGGAGCTCTTCTGTGCTTACTGGCCTGTGTTCTTCTTTAAAACCATGGACAGGTTTGCTAATGGTATTTCACGCATTGCATCTATGTCATGGTGCTGCACTAACAAAGTCACAGACTGGTAAACCTCCGGTTGAAGGACTGAATCCCGCCTTGCCCTCAGGCAGATAATTTCCTCTTTTACACTAACGTTTTCTTACGCTTTTATATTTTCTTTACCAAAACTCACTCACGGCCACCCATATGCATTTCATGACGGCAAATGTATTCCTTTTATTAAGAACTTACACCAGTTCACCACTGTGCCATTTCTACTAACTATATTTCTTCACTTGGCTACCGTACAAAACCTTCTTATCAGCAAACGCCACGTTTCTACACTCATGTTACCTCGCCCTGTTCTCTATCTAGCCACATACAAACAATTACTATCTATGTACGTTCTGCAACTCCCCATTAAAACATTACATTTAAAATCATGACTCACTCATAAGTATAACTACTAGTACTGAACATGAGAAAAGCACATCAGTGCAATAGATTTCACACGTTACTTAACCCTCCACTTTAACGGCTAATGCTTTATACAGACTGTTATATATACCGTTCCATAAGGAAACTAAGCTCGCTCATGGTCACTTCATTTACTTCGCACTATAGTCTGTGATCATGTCAACCTTCACCTACATGCCCATTCTGCTAAAAACATATTGTTTCAACTACGCAATTTAATAGTGTGAGAGAAATTAGGATGAAATTATTGCTGGGACATATGCGTCTGCTCCTATTCTCCACTATCAAGTTTTCCGGTTCTAGCTTAGCAAAACAGCGAAGAGGATTCCCACCTGCAGATAAGCCTATCAAAATGCCTTATAAACCTTACAAACACTAAAAGTGCATCTCCACGAAATAGCAGACAACGGAGCAGGACAGCAGGGTACACAAGTTGCGACCTAGGGAGCACTAATTCTACGGGCTTGCTGATTCTTTTCTCAATCAAGGCTCGTTGGATGGCCGTCAAATCCGTGAGTACATACACTGGCCATATTTCACATGCGTTTCTGTTGCGTTTACACTTACGCCACCGCACCTTTTGTCACAGCCACTGTTTTACATATATAGCAAACCGAAACTGCTAAACAGTACACGCTCATCAGACTGTACAAATTCACACAAGGATAGCCATAATCCACAAACGTTTCTTACAGGGTCACTTCGCATTTCTCACTCTCATAATAAAACGCTTTGCAAAAAGAAATGATATCTCATAAAAAACACGTTTTCAACGTACAAAAATGCCAAGTTACTCACACATACAAGACCAGTCTAGGCCTGCCATTAAAAGTATTGATATCAAAATGACGCCAAGTTACGGTACTAACTAAAGAATTGAGGAAATATTGGGTAGCATTGCTTTGGAATACATCTTATTTAATTTTGTTGAGGCAAGATAGCCTATATTGTTTGTAGTACCGTAACTTGGCGTCATTTTGATATCAATACTTTTAATGGCAGGCCTGGACTGGTCTTGTATGTGTGAGTAACTTGGCATTTTTGTACGTTGAAAACGTGTTTTTTATGAGATACTATATTCTCTGAGTTGGTAGTCTTGGAGCCAGAGTTGACCTACTAACATTGCCTGTACACATCAAATGCTTGGCCAAAAATGTGACTCATTATAGCGACACAGTAATAGATCATTTTAAGAATGTAGCTAGACATGATAACGGTTGATTACAAATTATAATTACTAATGATCCTATAAACAATTTAATATTTTCCTGATCATGTAGAATGTCAATTGAGTGATTTAATCCATTATATATATATGACCATTTGACAAAAAAAAAAAAAGAAAAAAGAAAAAAAGACTCGGCTTCCTTCTGTGATGTTTTAAAATAACATTAGACACACATTTATTGTGTTAAAATGCATAAATAACGACATTCAAGTCACACACATTTAAAATGACCAGATACTCAATTCTGACAAATTATCGATTTATTTTTTAAACGTACTACAAACCAAAGCGTGGCTTACTGTGGGGACAAATACGTGTGGCAAAGTCCTCAGGGCACACGGTTCTCAAACCCTTACACAAAATCCACATATTAGCACGGCATTGAACCATCCCCTAGCCTCACCCCTCGTGTGGCCTGGGGTGCAATGAACTCCGAGGCACTGCCTGTGCTGTTATCCCATCTCTCTTTCCCTTCCCCTGTCTCAGTAAAGCCAACGACTGTCCACGCGCCTTTAAAAATGGATTCGTAAGTCAAAATAATGACATAGTGAGAATTCATCATAATGATTTATCAATTAAAAAGGGCAATTCAATACATCATTATACCGCACCACATTTTTAAATGGCTTTGTTCTTGCATATATTAGCAGAAGTGGCTTCATGTCTTTGACAACTGTGTGGCTGTTATGAACACAAAGCATTCTCTGAGGAAGACTCAGCAAGTGGACCAAGGCCCTGTTTCACGAAGCAGGATTACTGAGTTAGCTGGATAACTGCACTGAGTAAAACCCTGTGTCACAGAGCAGGATAACTGAGTTAGCTGGATAACTGCACTGAGTAAAACCCTGTATCGCAGAGCAGGATTACTGAGTTAGCTGGATAACTGCACTGAGTAAAACCCTGTATCACAGAGCAGGATTACTGAGTTAGCTGAATAACTGAAAGATATTGTTCCCAAAAATAAATCTGTCTTGGGCATCGAATGACGTTACATTACAAAATATATAAAATAACAAACAGCACAAGCCCATGTGCATCCCATAATACACAGGACACATAACATACAAGACACATCAGGACCCTCACAGTATAAAAATCATGAGTCTATTTAGGCGGTGGAGCTCCATGGGGAGACAGTGATTTTAAAAAGCCATTGTACTCCCAGCTTGACAAAAAAAAACTTATTTGGTACATGTAACTACAACAACAATTCAGAGAAAAAAGCAGGCCGAGAGAAAGTCTGTTGAAACACTGGTTTTTACCACGGTGCTAGCTAAGACTTGCAGAATCAGATTGTAGTTACCACCCAAACAAATTCAATGCCGATTATAGACAAAACATGACAATGACATTAATGACAGTGAAAATCTATGGACAAAGATGTATTCCCTTAATATGTCTTAAATAAAATTGAGTCACTGTGAGGCTGCATGTCACAACAATGTCCATGACAATATGTCTTCAATCGTTTAGTTTTCATTAGCAGAGGCATAGGAAGCGGAGGACGGGGGGAAATGCCAGCAGCAAAACATCATCCTGAATACGCTCGTCTGATTGGTAGGAAGAACGTCCCCACCAAAGCGTTAGCATTAGCCCATGAGCACAACTGTGACTCGCATTTTACATATTTGTGAATCCATTCCACGTTTATGTGAAACCATTTACATATTTGTGAAACTCCATTTACAAATTTGAGGAAACCATTCACATATTTTGTTACTTTTGCTACAAAAATACCTCCGTATTAAAAGACCCCATTCAAATCATGCACCGCAAGATTTTGCCAGGAAGTTTGCAGTGTATGGGAGGAAGGTGAAGTTGCCTGCATTGCTCAAATTGTATTATATAGTTATTGTATTAAACGGCCACATGTAGATTTCATTGTCTGTTCCCTGTGCTGACCACCCACCCCCCAACTCACGGTGTATTAGCCATACAAACCTGTTTATTCTGGTTTACTTCCCAAGCTACATCCCTCATGCTACTTACAATGCGTGTCATAAATCACCGCATGCTCATATAATCAGACTACAAGTCATGATTTGCCCTCTGACCTGTCCATCACTGCTGAACACTGACCTTAAGGCCAATGAGGTTAAGGACACAGGTAGAGTATAAGGTAACTGTACCCCTCCCAAATTAGCAGTTCCCCAGCCACACCAGAACAGTTAAACTCCTGAACAGTATGTACAATCCCCAAGGGTTTTTAGTATAGACGGTGTGTGTCAATACCGATCAACCACACCCTGTAACCACACACCCTGAAAACACATCCCAAAACAACACCCTCAAATATAATAACACCCTTGATTGTGCTCATGCTGTTGTGTTGTTCATGTCATTAAAATATAAACCGGATGGTGGACTCTGTGTATTCCTACCGATATCCCACTGTGACAGCAAGAGATCCTGAACCAGTGCATTTCAACCTAAACAAGCACAGAAAGTAACCCTAAAGTCTTTTATAGTTTTTATAAAGTTATATGTATTGTTCAATATGTCATTAATACATTATTTGACTAATGACTAATGTGCCTTATGTGTACCAAAGAATAGAACCTGTTTTTGGTTCCATCATGAATCTAGCTATCGACAGACGTTTCTGAAGCTGAAATGCGCAGTAATGTTTTCTGAAAGTATCCGTTTTTAAAGTCAAAGGGACCAGAGGCTGACTTCGTGGTCTTCATTTCGTTTATTTCCAGCATTCCTTCGTTCAAAAATGCAGCAACAAAAGTGGAGCGGAAATCGATCCAGGACAACATTTAATCTGGTGCAACGCATCGTATTACTATGTTTGACACACCTACATGTTACATTTTTACATAATGTTTCACTGTACAACATTTTGATGATGGGATCGAAGCAAAAAAGTTTGTGTTTTTTGTGACCGAATATTTTTTTTTTATTTTGAGTGAAAGTTGAGTAGGGAGAAAGGGACATTCAAAGACTTATTTTGTATACGTTATATGTTTTTGGAATGTTCTCATATGCCTGCACATTACTGAAAATAATTTCCTCTTGAAGACAAACTATCTGTTTTATCTTTCTGTCTTTCTCTCTGTCATATTCTCAGATAATGTAAATAAATATGTTGTGATAGATTTGATAGATTCCATATGTGTCCGTAGAGAGGTGGATGGGTAGAGAGGTGGAGGGGTAGAGAGGTGGAGGGGTAGAGGGATGGATGGGTAGAGAGTTTGGATGGGTAGAGAGGTGGATGGGTAGAGAGTTTGGATGGGTAGAGAGTTTGAATGGGTAGAGAGTTTGGATGGGTAGAGAGGTGGATGGGTAGAGAGTTTGGATGGGTAGAGAGTTTGGATGGGTAGAGAGGTGGATGGGTAGAGAGTTTGGATGGGTAGAGAGGTGGATGGGTAGAGAGTTTGGATGGGTAGAGAGGTGGATGGGTAGAGAGTTTGGATGGGTAGAGAGGTGGATGGGTAGAGAGTCTGGATGGGTAGAGAGTTTGGATGGGTAGAGAGGTGGATGGGTAGAGAGTTTGGATGGGTAGAGAGCTTGGATGGGTAGAGAGTTTGGATGGGTAGAGAGGTGGAGGGGTAGAGAGTTTGGATGAGTAGAGAGGTGGATGGGTAGAGAGGTGGAGGGAGGTGATGTGTCCGTAGAGAGTTTGGATGGGTAGAGAGGTGGAGGGGTAGAGCGATGGATGGGTAGAGAGGTGGAGGGGTAGAGGGGTAGAGAGGTGGATGGGTAGAGAGGTGGAGGGGTAGAGAGGCGGATGGGTAGAGCGATGGATGGGTAGAGAGGTGGAGGGGTAGAGAGGTGGATGGATAGAGAGGTGGAGGGGTAGAGAGTTTGGATGGGTAGAGAGGTGGATGGGTAGAGAGGTGGAGGGGTAGAGAGTTTGGATGGGTAGAGAGGTGGAGGGGTAGAGAGTTTGGATGAGTAGAGAGGTGGATGGGTAGAGAGGTGGAGGGGTAGAGTTTGGATGGGTAGAGAGGTGGAGGGGTAGAGAGTTTGGATGAGTAGAGAGGTGGATGGGTAGAGAGGTGGAGGGGTAGAGAGTTTGGATGAGTAGAGAGGTGGATGGGTAGAGAGGTGGAGGGGTAGAGAGTTTGGATGGGTAGAGAGTTTGGATGGTAGAGAGGTGGATGGGTAGAGAGTTTGGATGGGTAGAGAGGTGGAGGGGTAGAGGGATGGAGGGGTAGAGAGGTGGATGGGTAGAGAGGTGGAGGGGTAGAGCGATGGATGGGTAGAGAGTTGGATGGGTAGAGAGGTGGATGTGTAGAGAGGTGGATGGGTAGAGAGGTGGAGGGGAGGTGGTGTTGAGGTGCAGAGTAGCCCATATTCACCCTTGTTCCGCTGCCATGCCTCGTCTACACCCCACACTCTGACAAAACCATTTATTGCACATTTATTATGTATGCATTTCGTTATGTGTCTAAATACATAACGTTTGTCATGTATGTAATACAGGCATTTCAATATTAGAGGGTTAAATACAGTTTAACTAAGTTAATTAAACATGATACTTTCATTCTTGTGCCCTCTTGAGGGTGTCTACTGTTATCCTGTTACTGACTAGGCGATCTCATACACACAGAACAATAAAGAAACACAAAGCCAGCTCTTTCAGGTGAGAATGGATGAGGCTAGCATGTGTCTGCATCTGTGATATCCACAGCTGGCACTGGTGGAACCAATGAACATTCCACTATAATATTTATTGTGGGGGCAGGTGGGGTAGGGCCTGGGGAGCAAATGTGCCCCCCATAAATGTTTGAGACCTATTGACCCATTGTTGGGTCAATAGGTCTCAATATAAAGAACATTCTTTTGAGGATGAACTAATTCATTAGTTGAAAAAAAGGAGGGAAAGTTTGGCTGTTCAACTTTTTTCCATGTAGACTAAGCTAGGCCACATGAACTGCCAGCAACTCTATAACTCACAACATTCAATTTCAAGTGAGCCTAAGTGGAAGGACTTTGTCTATTTCAAGTTTGCGTAAATGTTTTTTTTTTTTTTTTTTTGCCAATTATAAATAGTTTGTTCTCTGATGAACTGATAAAACCTGATGAACTGGAAAATGCCTAAAATTGACCTTGATATGATCAGCTAAGTGTTGTTGTATTATCTTATGGTCAGATGCTTTGTAGCCTACTGTAGGCTACAGCCATTTATGCATCTATTATATAAATACGCCTATTTACCGGGATGAATAGCCAGCATTTTTATTCACCAGAAAGATTTTCTTTCTTTATTACAAAACATTTTTAAAATACCTTAAAAAACATTATTTTACATACCTTTTTTACATAATTAATCTTGTTGTGCAAGTCCAAAAATGCAATAATATGTTGTTTCATATCATTAAACACATCGCCTACCGTGCTCAGACTGGTAACAGGTATGGCCAGAATTTAAATTGTTTTCCAACAAATCGGAACACTTCCGGACACACAGGCGGGCAAATAAATAAGTACGTAAATAAATAAATAAATAAATAAATAAGAGACCGCAAACTGGGTTGTGATCTCTGGCTCAAAGGAAAGAGGAATTATTCAGTATAACTGAGATATTTCAGAGGATGGGTTCATAAGAGAATGTGACATTCCAGATACTGTCCAATAAGGCTGCGGGAGCTGGGACGATTCCAAGGGCCCTGACTGACAGGGGCCCTCCAAAAGCTGGGCAGGGGTGGAGTGGCCTGGAGCGATGAGACCCAACGTGAGAACTTTTCATTGGGCCCAAAATCCCTGGCAGCGCCCCTGGTTGTGTGCAGTAGAGCAGGGGTGTCCAGTCTTGCCCGAAAGGGATTGGTTCCGGAGAAGGTTTTTGATTTAGCCCAGCACTAAGGCACATGATTCTACTTATCAAAGTGTTGACTGAAGACCATACGTTAATTACCTGAACGAGGTGTCGTAGTGTTGCTCTAAAACAAAAACCTGCACCCACACTGGCCCTTTTTTTGAATAAGAATGGACACCCCTGGTATTTTACACTTTTGCTACCACCGTTTTTCTTTTGGTGAATGATCACTGGCTACTGACACGTCTACTGTCATACACTGAATACTAATACTGTTTCATAAGATAAACTTGAAATTTTACTTAAATTTGTTATGCCTATATATTTTAGGATTTCTCAGCTGAATATTTTTATGTTCATTCACATGAACTGAAACATTTTATACTGAGAAAACCTTAAAAAAATCTAGGTGTAACAAACTGATGTAAAAGTGGTTGATTTCACCGCTGAAACTGATTCAGTGGAGAAATCAACCATTGCAGTGTAACTACACAGGTAAAAATAAAACTGAATTCAGTTGGCTGTGGTGTGCTTATGAAATAGTGGGCGGAAAGACTCCGGAGACCTAGCCCAGGGAGGGAGACTATCTACTGCTGCCGGGCATTCATCTAAGTGTGCTCTTGACACTAAGACCTTCTAATCAAGGAGGCACAAGTATCACTCATCTGGGAATCTTTATGTCTCTTTGTCTCTTCATGCCTGATGTCACTGTGCCATGAAGAAGTCACTTTAACCTGAAAAATATGTATATCCAGGTACCAAAACTGACAGCTATCTAAGGTTACTCCACCAGATTAGTGAGACTAAATATCCCAGATCATGGCCACTCTAATATTGTATGAAATCTATGGTCTATCTGGACACTGAATTTAATAGCTATCCCAGAGCAGCTGCACATCCGGACAGTGAGACTATCAATATGCCCAGGAAGTTGCCCGTTACTGGTGTTACCACAGAAGTGCATATGAAACCAACACAATGATTGGTTCTCACAGAGGTGCGGACCCTGGTTAGCGTGTATGTGAAACACGTACCTTGGTTGCACTGAAAAAAGGAAAAAAATATATTATGACACAGTATATTAGACTGGGCAATAATAAATGATTCTGCTATTCTGTGCTATTCTATACCAAGAAAAGAGGGACAATCGAACAAGCTAAGACAAAGAAAAGGAGCACAAAGAGAATACTGAATACTGATGCATGTTCGAAATGCTCGTGAGAGAGGACCATGGTACCAGGAGAAGTGTGAAGCAGATTCTCCCTAAATGTTTCTTTGGACTTCCCTTAAATGCAATCCTGGGCAAGCCTTTCATATTCCACAAAATCCTTACAGCATCATAATCTACTCGGAACATTGCTCACACTTGCGGAGAGCCAGAATGTCTGATATTTCTGAAAATAATCTGGGTGTCACAGACTGCTTCGATGTTTGGAGCAATCATCTGGTGTCTGCTCGCATTATGAGACGATGTGCAGACTTTGCTGTTGGGTCTAGGATTTCAGTCCCATCACAAAAATCTGTCAGGGACAGCTAAAAGAGGAGTTAAATCTTGCATTGTATGTCTGGTTAAAGAGAAAAGTGTCCTTGAGTTAAAATACGCCATTTACATTCACTTACAATGAAGGATCACTGTGATCTCATTTCAGCAGGGGGCGGCAGTGAACCCATTCTACAAAAACACATCCTGTACACCGGCTGAGGCTTGGTCCTCAATGTCCATAAAGTACACTGTCTGTCGGGCTATCCTTGATTTTAACCTTTCCTTCAGCGTCGATTGTGTAACACACCGCAGGACTCTCGGCTGATGTGGAAACCTGCACTGTCACAATGCCACATAGGTCCATAAATGACTCCCAAACGGTATTACTACTAATACTACTGCCACTAATAATAATTATAATAATAATAATAATAAGAAGAAGAAGAAGAAGAAGAAGAACATAATAACAACAATTACAGCAGATACGATTCAGTGTTAATAGATGAATCAGTTTTTTCATGCCAAATGTTCATACACAGACGCATGTATATTTATTTATTCCTTCATTAATGCATTCATAAGACAATCTTATTCCTCAGTCCAATTTCATTATATAGGCTACCTAGCGTGTCCAACCAGTGTCTTTCTTGAGAACATTTAGTCCGTAGTTTTAGAAGTATCTCAAGAAATTTGGAAATAAATGGTTTTCCCGAGCTTTGAATTACAAAACTCTCGTACAAAAGACATATAACGGATCTAATCTCCAGACCAAAATGTGCGCAATCATCTGTCTGACATCGGGTAGCCTTTTTATTCGGCTTTAATGGCCACATTGAACTTTATACACAACAAAGTTAAGCGTATGTTTATTTGACAAATTTTAAACGAAGGCCAATCAAGAACAGATAGACGGATAGGCGAATAGAAATAGCAAGTAAAAATAAAATAAAATAAAATAACGGACAACGCTCTAGACTAAATCGAAACTGACTTCACCACTTTGTCGTACTCATTCGCCATTTTCTGTCCCGGCAGTAAATATTAAAATTATAGATTAGAAATTAGCGTTTTCATACCTGTGTACACCTTCTGTCCAGCGACTTTAAACAGCATGGTTAACCTTTTGGAAACCTTCGATCGGTCATCAACGAAAGGGTTTCCGAAAATATATAGCCTACGACGTACTCTCCCATGAAGGTTAATATCCTTTCAAACTTGAAGTATTCTACATATTTGGGACTGACATTGTCCGAAAACTAACGGCACTTTGACTGAATTGTAACTCATTTTTTGTCTTGTTTGCCGTTAGCTTGCCGTCTGTAGTTCACCCATCCCCCTGAATGCAGAGCGCATGTTTATTTCCTCATTTTTTCCCGCACGTACGTTTGGATGTGCAAACGTGACAATTATGCGGCCAAAAGAATAATCGGTATTTGTATATTACTAAAAGGCGAGCAAGCATTCTAGGTTGTGGATATTTCCGTTTCATTAGTTCACGTCTATTGCGACAATGTCACAACCTCTTTTGATTTTGATGCTTATCTGTTAAGAATGTTCTCTTTGAAGAGAACTTCAGATGGATACACAACTTCTGCTAAACTACAAGGGAGGCCATTATTACGTGATTCAGTGACGGAATGTGGATGCCACGCATGAAATACCAATTTTGAAGCCAAATGTAACATTACAAAATAATTTCCACCAAATGTACTATTGTGGCATAGAGCTTCGCTGGATTGCACACTCGTTTTATTGAAAGTATGGTGGTGTCGAATGTCTTGACAAGATACGATGTCTTGCCAGCACCAAATAATTAATCTATCAAACAATTAAACATCACCACACCCTACCACCACACAAAATAGCCTCTCTAGTTTTCTCTGTATTAACCATATTTGCATGTATACGTGCTCTGTACAGCCATACAGTCAGGGCATGGAGAACAAGGGCTTTCACGCTGGTTTTATTATTGCAAGCAAGCACTTTTTTGTTCTTGTTCCTTTTAATTATGGATTTTACGGAAGCTCATAGATCAAACAAAAATGTAGAAAAAAGTGGGAACTCAATTATCACTACTCAGCTAAATTTAAATATCTTAATCTTGCACTTAATGTTATGCTTATTATTGTGGCCCTCTTTTAATTACACATTCAGATGCCATCTAGTATACAAAGGAGTCTAGCAATATTATTTATATTTACCCTCATTAGCTATGGATAATGGAAAATGTTTGGTTTACATTCACTCTTTCCAAAAGCTGATTAACTGAGCACTTCTATATGTGGAGATGGATGTGATATATGCTGATAGCATATGTACTCAGCCCCTAAGCTAGTGCACGTTTGGTACCTGTCCATACAGTGGTATGGAGTTATAACTTTCTTCTAGGTAAAATGACTCCAGTTTTGTGAATTAAAGGTTATTTGGTGTATCCCTCCCTGAGTTCCTTCCATATACCCCTTGGTTGACACTGCCCCGGCAGGGCTGTCCACCACAGTCTGGAAAGTCAGGTTAAGTAACCAAGCAAATCAGGTTAGGTACTTTGCTCAGGGGTACAACAGCCGTCTCTCACCTGAGAACGAAACCTGCAAAACCAGTAACCACTCTTGCCCAAAGCTGTGATGCTGATACCACTGGTTTTGGCCTTTGGGGCAACGCTGACAGGGCTACGTACTGTACTGAGCTTGCTAGAAGTCTCCTTTTGAATTAAGCTGGAAAATCTGCCTCGCCAGACCACAAAGTCATTTACCACATGCCTGCAGTGTAATTTAAACGCTTTTTCACAAACACCAGAGATCTGAGACAAGTCTTCGTGGCTTATTCCTGTTGCTGAGATACACAGTTGTGTGCAGTGGCTGGTATTGCGCTGTGTGTGTGGGAACACCCCTCCTCTCTCCCCTCTCTGATGCAGAACAGATGTCTCATTGGGTCTGCTTCACAGTGGAATCACTGCTGCTTTGGCTGCTTGTCTGGCTGTTATATATAGAACAGTGGGCGTGACTGGGGGAGGTGAGTCACTTCTTCATTTTCTGCTACTGCGTAGCCAAGGGGAGCTCTGCCTTGATTCGTAAGCTGTCTGCGTCCGAATACTTACAGAAAACAAAGAGGCAGGGTTTATCATGTTAAATAACACTTCTACTACTGCTGCTACTACTACTACTACTACTCCTACTACTACTACTACTACTACTGCTGTTGCTACTACTACTACTACTACTACTGCTACTGCTGCTGCTACTACTACTAATAATAATACTACTACTAATAATAACTATAATTATAATAACAATAATAATAATACATTTTATTTGGAATGCACCTTTCATGAAACCCAAGGACTCAGTACAGCACAGATTAAAAAAGCATGAAGCAAAAAAATACAGGAAAAAAATTCATCTTAAAATCACAGAGAGACAAAGGGGATAGTACAATTAGAAAAAAATGACATACGTGCAATTAGCTCAGAAGGACAGTAAGGCTGGGATACACAAGGGGTGGGGAAACTGGGACTAGGTAGAGACAGGTCTAAACAGATGGGTTTTGAGTTCTCGTTTGAAAGGCTGGAAGGCGTCCAGGAGTCTGAGGTAACAGGGATAATGTTCCAGAGCCTGGGGCAGTGCAACTGAAACCCCATGCACCCATGGAAGAGAGGCAAGCATTGGGGGTAATGTGTCGGGATGAGGCGGGATGTGTTCATGGGCTTGGGTGTGAATGGCAATACAGGCAGCAGAATCTTGGACTAGTTGGAGTTTGGTGAGAAGTTTGGAAGAGTTACCAGAAAGGACAGCATTGCCATAGTCCAACCAGGATGTGACAAGGGCGGAGGGCGCGGATGAGAACTTCAGCTCTTGACTGGGACAGTGAGGGACGGAGTCGGGAAATGCAGTGGAAGTGAATGTAGGCAGTGTGATTGGTTGATCTGATGAAAGGTTCAAAAGAGAATTTGTTGTCTAGCACAACATCAAGTCTTAACTTGGGTGGAAAAGGCAACCGTGGTGCTATCAGTGGTGATTTGTGGGTCCTTAGATAAAGATTATTTGTTTCCATTGAAATTCGAGGATGTTTTGGGTCATCCAGTTGCCAATGTCTTCTGGGCAGGTGATGAGTGATGAATTTGACAGAGGGTTTGGTGGAGATATACAATTGGGTGTCATCGACATGGCAGCAAAACTGAATTCCATGGTGTCTTAGAATGGGTCCAAGGGGCAGTTGGTACTGTAAATGGTGAACAACATTGGACCCAGAATTGACCACTGAGGAACATATCAGTGACAGGGATGTGGCTGGATTTGTGGTTTTTCAGTGAGATAAATTGCTGTCCATTTGAGAGGTAAAAAGGGAACCAATGGTGAGCAGTGCCAATTATACCCACGGAAGATAATCTATGAAGCTGTGCTGAGGTCGAGAAGGATGAGGACTGGTGAGTAGGCCAGAGCCAGCAGCATGGAGGAGGTCATTAATGATTCTAACTAGTGCAGTTCCTGTACTATGGGAACTAAGGAATCCATATAGAAAAGCTATAATAATAATAATAATAATAATAATATAATAATACCTCTAGGGGAGAGCAGGTTTTCGTATTTGGCACAATTATGAAAATATTACTAGAGATAGATTAATACATTTTAATACAAATAACCTATATCCCTTAGCTATGAATACACACCACAATATAAGTTGTGGGACATACCATTCATTTGAAATGGGACCAGAAGTACTGAGAATGAAATGTTACATTAACCCCCAAGGTTGGGGTAAAAACTTGATGCAGGGTACACCCATCAGTTTTAATAGTTTTAAAAGTTAGGCAATTCAATACAAGTCCATGTTAAATGATGCAAACAGTATTTAAATTATTTTTAAATTGCATTTATATGTTTTGTGGCCTACCTATATCACTGAAAATCTATCACAAAACTGTACATCATGTTCCAATTCCCGTCTAATGTCTGTTTGATCCAAACAGCTGTAACAGTCGATGCCAGCTCACTATGTAGCCTAAAGTTAAAGTTGAGTTAAATATATCTACAAAGATCCAATCTGAGTTGGACAAATCCAATCAATTGGTTAATTAATAGTCTACTGACTACTACTGCTACTGCTACTGCTACTACTATTACTCCTACTCAGGGGTGGACAGTAACGAAGTACATTTACTTGAGTACTGTACTTAAGTACATTTTTCGAGTATCTGTACTTTACTTGAGTATTTTTATTTTTTTGGAAACTTATGACTATTACTCCACTACATTTGAAAGATAAATATTGTACTTTTGACTCCACTACATTTCTATGAAGGTTGTCCTTACTCCTTACTTTGAAGCATAGCTTTGAAGTCAACAGTTAGTTGAATCTTTTTATTTTATAAAATGTGATTAGCCAAACGCTGTGTTCCTCACAGGAGAACAACCAATCACAGTAGCCTACTCCTAATATGCTGTAGGTCAAGTTCAAAGTGCTTGCTTGTTGCACCAGTGATTGAACAGTTCAATTTGAACTTGGCGGCGGTAATGATGGCGACGTCAGAAGATAAGGATGATTCTTCGCCACCAGAGCACCCATGGCCATATTTCAAGTCCATGTTTGAGATTTCAAAAAGATTCATATTGTTCTAAATGTTTGCTCTGCTTACCGCGCACGAACTACATCGCTGCATTCAAAAACCGGCAGTCCAACCTGAAAAAGCATGTCGAGCAGGGGTTAAATTGGGGGTGGATGCGAGTGGACGGCGTCCACCCACCTTTGGTAAATAAATAAATAAATAATTTTGAATACATTTTTTCGTAGGCTCCAGTCCATGTGTTCCCTCTAGCCAGTTACTCGCTCAACCAATCAAAAATTGAAGAAAAAAACTCGTTTATATAGACTCGTTTATCAGTCGTTTATATAGACAGGCACAGAAAGAAAAATATCGTTGATTGTCTTGATTGTTTGGAAGGGGGCGCGGTAGGTAATTTCATTAACATGTAATTTAATCTATGCAACATTTTAAAGAGAGATGAATAAACAGCCCCCACGAACGCCGGCTATTATTAACGGCAACTTTGATTGCTTGAGCAAAATCAGCAGGTTGCTGGTAAGCAGCTAAACTAGGATTGAATATTTCCCACATAGCCTACATAACGTTTTATTCAGCGGCGACTGGTGAGCTGAAAATCTGTGGGGCGCAAAACTTTCCTTTAAACTAATCATTGATCTCAACCTGTTTTCATTAGTAATTTTCCTTTATAATCAAGCGTGCCAACGATCGAGTTAATCAAATGGCAAGTAGCCTAACATACAGTGTCTTCATACCATGTTAGAGGGATTAAATCATAAATTCTATTTATCGGTTGAAAATCAGTTTTAATCACCGAGTAGTCTTCACTTAAACAAGATACACCAGTCTGTTATCTGCCGTGTTAGTTTTCAGAATAACCCAGCAAAAATAAAACCTGCACTTCAATTGGGACGGTAGGTATGCCATCCCGCCAAGTTACGCCTTGGCGGGGGCATGCCCCATACCCTTAAAAACATTAAATTCTGTACATTCTGACCCCATTTCAACAGACAGATTTCATAAACATCTTCACGTTGTTGTTGTTGTTGTTGTTGTTGTTGTTGTTGTTGTTGTTGTTGTTGTTGTTGTTGTTGTTGTTGTTGTTGTTGTTGTTGTTGTTGTTGTTCTTCTTCTTCTTCTTCTTCTTCTTCTTCTTCTTCTTCTTCTTCTTCTTCTTCTTCTTCTTCTTCTTCTTCTTCTTCTTCTTCTTCTCCTTCTTCTTCTCCTCCTCCTCCTCCTCCTCCTCCTCCTCCTCCTCCTCCTTCTTCTTCCTCCTCCTCCTGCCGCCTATCCCACTAACAACATGTCTCCCCATTGGACATTTTACCGACATCAAATCGTCACGACCCAATCAAACACACGCAAAATACCCATACCTTTTTACTCTGAAACATTTCCAGTTTAAACAGCTAATGTGCCTGTGGCCTAGTGGGTAAGGTTATAGTCTTGGGGACATGGGGTCTTGGGTTCAAGGCCAGCTAGGGACATGTTTTTTTTAACCTGCTTTTACCCTCACTAATAATTGTCTACTACTTCTCAATTATTGCTTTTGCACCATATCTACCAGCCGTTCACCGAACGTATACACTGCATTATGACGTACCGTCTGCACGTTCAGTTATTAACCGGCTACAATATTGCAAAGCCATATGGATTCAACGGGAGCTCTTCTGTGCTTACTGGCCTGTGTTCTTCTTTAAAACCATGGACAGGTTTGCTAATGATATTTCACGCATTGCATAGCTATGTCATGGTGCTGCACTAACAAAGTCACAGACTGGTAAACCTCCGGTTGAAGGATTGAATCCTGCCTCGCCCTCAGGCAGATAATTTCCTCTTTTACACTAACATTTTCTTACGCTTTTATATTTGCTTTACCAAAACTCACTCACGGCCACCCATATGCATTTCATGACGGCAAATGTATTCCTTTTATTAAGAACTTACACCAGTTCACCACTGTGCCATTTCTACTAACTATATTTCTTCACTTGGCTACTGTACAAAACCTTCTTATTAGCAAATGCCACGTTTCTACATTCATGTTACCTCGCCCTGTTCTCTATCAAGCCACATACAAATAATTACTACGTATGTACGTTCTGCAACTCCCCATTAAAACATTACATTTAAAATCATGACTCACTCATAAGTATAACTACTAGTACTGAACATGAGAAAAGCACATCAGTGCAATAGATTTCACACGTTACTTAACCCTCCACTTTAACGGCTAATGCTTTATACAGACTGTTATATATACCGTTCCATAAGGAAACTAAGCTTGCTCATGGTCACTTCATTTACTTCGCACTATAGTCTGTGATCATGTCAACCTTCACCTACATGCCCATTCTGCTAAAAACATATTGTTTCATAATTTCATCCTAATTTCTCTCACACTGTTGTTATTTTCTCATATGCAAAGCCTGCTGGGACATATGCGTCTGCTCCTATTCTCCACTATCAAGTTTTCCGGTTCTAGCTTAGCAAAACAGCGAAGAGGATTCCCACCTGCAGATAAGCCTATCAAAATGCCTTATAAACCTTACAAACACTAAAAGTGCATCTCCACGAAATAGCAGACAACGGAGCAGGACAGCAGGGTACACAAGTTGCGACCTAGGGAGCTCTAATTCTACGGGCTTGCTGATTCTTTTCTCAATCAAGGCTCGTTGGATGGCCGTCAAATCCGTGAGTACATACACTGGCCATATTTCACCTGCGTTTCTGTTGCATTTACACTTACGCCACCGCACCCTTTGTCACAGCCACTGTTTTACATATATAGCAAACCGAAACTGTTAAACAGTACACGCTCATCAGACTGTACAAATTCACACAAGGATAGCCATAATCCACAACCGTTTCTTACAGGGTCACTTCGCATTTCTCACTCTCATAATAAAACGCTTTGCAAAAAGAAATGATATCTCATAAAAAACACATTTTCAACGTTCAAGTGACTTGAAAGAATTGAGGAAATATTGGGTAGCATTGCTTTGGAATACATCTTATTTAAGATAGCCTATATTGTTTGTAGTACTGTAACTTGGCGTCATTTTGATATCAATACTTTTAATGGCAGGCCTGGACTGGCATTTTTGTACGTTGAAAACGTGTTTTTTATGAGATTTTGTTTACAATCTACGCATTGCAGGTATTTGCCATGAATACGAGTGCGGAGAAAGAAGTGCATGTATCCGCAAACAAAATTTCATACTGCAAATGAAAATAAATGTAGGCTATAAGGCCTAGGCTACTCGCTAAAACTGCCTATTTGGGGAGAGCTGGCTATATATGATAATATTGAGTAGGCCTAGCCTATTTTGTGGATTAATTGTATTGATGCTCAATGAAAATCGGCGGAAGATTCCACCACTGCTTAGTGATTAAAAACGGATTTTTCTAAATCGCATTTATCATTTAATCTCCCTAACACAATGCGAAGAAGCTGTGTCCCTTTCCAATTGATTAGTCAGATGTTTGCATGCTTGTTAATCACTGAAAATTAATTAAAACAGTTTGAGATCAATGTTTAGTTTAAAGGAAAGTTTTGTGTTCAGTTCAAGAAAGATGAATAAAGGAGGAAGAAAGTGAGGACAAGAGGAGGATGTCCGATTATTTTCGTGGGTAAAAAAAGATTCTCAGCATTAATGACACTCAATAAACTCTATTATGTAAAGGCTTGCATCAATAGTATACATTCTTTTTAAAACATTGTTTTTCCTTACAAATTACAAATATGCACACAATACATTAAGGATACAACTGTTTTGAGCTGAGACATTCATTTTACCTTTTTTCACCTACCTACCACCGGATCTCAGGGTCCACCTACCTCCCAAATCCCAATTTAACCCCTGAAGTCGAGGTATGTAAACGCTAGGTAACGGTAGCCCGTTTGCTAATTATGAAGTTGTCTGAGCTTGTAGTGTTTGCAGTTTTTATGCTAGGATTGGTCAGATGAAATTTTATGGAATTTGAGCGAAGGGTCATCCAACTGTTTCACATTTCAGGCAATGCTATCTATCGTGTTGCTATCTAATAACAGCAAAAGTGCATCTGTAAATGAGCTTCTGTAAATGCATCATAGAAACAATACAGTGTGTTGGCATTAAAAAGTAAGTGTACTTCTGAATACTGAAGTATTTTTAAAAGCAAGTATTCCAGTACTTTAACTCAAGTAAAAATTTGACTGAACAGCTTTCACTTGTAGTGGAGTAATATTTGACATGGGGCACCTATACTTTGACTCAAGTAATGGAGTTGTGTACTTTGTCCACCACTGCTTTTTTTTAATACACTGCTGTTAAAGAAATTTATCATAGAATATTCAGTAGCAAACCAATACGTGCACTTTGGGTACACAGACTACACTGTGTGCACACATTGTTTGAATAGCAGATATGCTTATCTAGGGCTTTCATTGGATTTTATTTCATGTTTGCGTATCTTTTGTTGATATAGCTGGATATTTGCAGAAGCAAACTACTGCCTTTCAGAATAGTGGCACAGCAGTTTTACAGGCTAAGATTGCTGCATTCCTTTCTCTGGCTTAGCTCTGTAAGTATTTAGTTGGCTTTTTTTAACATAGCATACCATACCATAACATAACTTAACATAATTACGAGACCAGGCCATTTGGCCTAAGAGTGCTCAGCATTTTCCTACCACAAAAAAAAAAAAAACACTAAAAAGTACATATAGTGCTTATCGTTGACCAACAAATTTGATCCCCCGCCCTGGGCGTGTTGAAGTGTCTCTGAGCAAGACACCTAACCCTTAATTGCTCCCAACGAGCTGATTGGTACCTTGTATGGTAGCCTTTCATCGTTGGTGTGTGAGCGTATGGGTGAATGAGAGGCATCAATTGTAAAGCGCTTTGGATAAAAGCGCTATATAAATGCAGTCCTTTTTTTGCTTTCTTTTTTCTTTTTTTAACCATGTCCAGTTTTCAAATTATTTGTACAGGTCTGGTTAGTGCTGGTCTGAGAAATTGATTTTGTCTCAACCACTCCTGGATCCGACTCCCTCAGCCATGCCTCTCTTACTGCTATCTCCATCCCCTAAGTAATGGGTGCCATGATGAGCAAACTGGCGACAATACGGACCTTTAACGATAAGAAATGACAGATAAACTGGTTAAAAATGGTGCTTACCTGGCCTGATGGGAATTAAGCTGTTTGGCATCTTGTATATTTGGCAAATTGTGATAGTCAGTAAGAACTGGCTGTTCCCCACCCTGTAACCAGCGCCTCCACTCTTCCAAGGCAAGTGTGATAGCTAGACGTTCACTGCTCTCAATTACATAATTTGTCTCAGTGGAGTTCAGATTCTGAGAGAAGAAGGCACACGGGAGGATTCTGGTCCCTGGAGGACTTCTGGGACAAGACTGCTTCTACCTCCACATCTGAGGATGTTTGAGCACAGGAGCTGTGATGAGGGACCACTTGAGTTCAGTGAAGGCCTTATGCACCTCTGGGTACCAGGAGACATGGGAAGTGGAGTCCCAGGTGAGGCTAACAGTGGTGCTAAGGAACTGAAGTTTCTAATAAAGCAGTGGTGAAAATGAGAGAACCCAAGAAAGTAAGTAAGTTACCATTAGAAACAACAAACCCTGAAAAAGACACCTTGTCAGTGTGGAACTCACATTTCTCTGGATTCACCAACAGTCACAGTTCAAGGAGCTTCTGCAGTGTACGTCGAAGATACAGTATGTGCTCTGGAAGAGATCTGGAAAACATCAAAATATCGTCCACAGACATTAATAAACTCCAGGAAAACAGGAGGGAGTTAGCCGAGAAGCTATCACAGTACAGTGGGTGCATAAAACAGTCTGCCATTCACACCCTCTTTAATATGCACCAAATGCTATTCACTGCATAGGTCCAATTTAGAAAATATAGTGGCCCTTGAAGAAACTCAAAGCCTGTGAACATCAATGGTAGAGGGTATCCATTCTTATAGTAATTTTATTAAGGCCATGAAAGAAGATCCCTGCTCCTGCAGGAGAGGTGGATGGTGTGATGTGTCTGGCAGCAAGCGCCTTCGTGATACAACTCTCCGAGGCCTTGGAATCTGGGGCCTTCAGGGAGGACTGATTCCAGGTAGCAGGTAGATTGTTTCCAGGTACAGATGATGAGCAAGTTCACTGGAAAATTGTTTACTGAAAACTGTCTGCAGGTCCTAGTATTCGAGGGGTGCTGGATGAGGTCAGGATCACATATTACATCTTTCTTTGATTTTTTCTTCTTTTTTTTCTTTCCTATATCACTTTTTATACCAAAAATGTAACTTACTGTATGTATTGTAGCTATCTTGTACCCAGTATTAACATCTCTTACCTGCTAGGGGACTACAGATGAAAATTAGCTCTTGAGCTAACTCTGGCACTGTACCATTTGATGCAACTGCGGAAATGTTGATTACTGTGTGTTGTCCCTTTTAAATTAATACATAAATAAATAATGTTTAACAAGGAGCTTATATACACTGGTAACAAGGTGAATAAAATTAACTAATGAAACACAGGTGCACATCATAACCTAATAACACAATGATAACATGACAGCCAAGATAGCGATTACACAGACAAAGGAAAACTAAGACTGGGGAAGTGGTGGCCTCTGTCAGTCAGACACTGAGATTTGTTATGTATATCCTCCATCTCAATATCTGCTAAGGCATTCTGAGTACTGAATATGCCTTCTGGTCTATTAGTAACCTCCTCTCTGCTAATACTCTCAACAAAGTAACAATTTAAGGCATCAGAAATATCCTTATTCTTATAAAGCAATCATTTATAGTTTTGCAATCAAGGAGCTACACCCAGTTTATATTTCTGAAATTCACTTGTGGCTTATTAAAGTTGGCACATCTGAAATGAAAAATTCTGGACATAGAGGAGGTCCTCCTAATTTGCCAGTATCTAAACCACCTGTGCAATGATCGCTTGTGCTCTATTTCCTCTATGTTGAAATTTTTTTCCAGCCATAAAGACACATATTTTTGTTTATATATTTTATATTTAAGTGAAGATATTATTTGTTGTTCACTGTTGGGTAAATAACTGGCTAGCACTAGCATTGATCACGAGCTAGCTAGCATTGGCCAGGTAGCAGGAGCCACTAGGTTTCTTGCTTTAGCTAGACATTCAGAAAAAATTTTTAAAAAACTATTGCATTTATGAATTTAATGATAAATGACTTTCTTTTCATGTTATTTTAATCTGTGGCCTACAGATTTAAATTAAATGTTATTGTTATTTACAAATGAATTTACCTGGCATTCATGATTTAATAAGTAAAGAAATTCATATTGCAAACATTTCTCTTTTATTGGTATTTCTCAATTGCCTTAGTTTAGTACAATAAAAAAAGACTGAGCCACTCAGTTACAATTTAAAACAATAGTGTTGTAAATGTAACTCTTAAAAATGCAGTTGATAAAAATATTTTTTAAATAAAAATGATAAAGTCTGTAAAACTTTGTTGTGTGCTGTTACAACAAAGTTGCCCACCATTCCTATTAATTTCCCAAAATTTCCCCATACTGGTGTAAGAAAAAACATTAAGTAAATACTAAACTGATGCCCAAATATGTTTAAATTTTGCAGTAAATCAACATTGTTAAGGGGTGTCTTCCCCAACCTTACTCTTTTTAAAAATCATGTATCAGGCCTTTATTCATTTATTGCTATGTAAAGCTTTGTGGACTTCTGACCTGAAACAATGCTCTACAAATAAATCTGGTAAGTGTAGGGCAGTTTACAGAAGTGCGTCCATTATCCCAAAGGGAAACAGACTGTGCGGACAGGAAGTGTGTGTGACGGCTGTGTGTGATAAAGACACTGCTCAGTTGCAAAACATCCTACAAGATCAGCATTATGTGAACCTTAGATGCTACATAATACAGTGTAATCATGTTTCTTATTGTTGGAAACCTGATGTCTGGGGGGACAAGTTGGTGTCGCAGGATCATTGATGTACAGTTTTGTTATGATTGTGCCTTTATTTGATGAATTCCTTTGATCTTCGGGTGTGCTTCGGCTTGGGGAGACCCTCCTGCATGTCATTCGTGTATAGCCATCCAACTCCGCGCACATTTTGCACCATTGTTTATTGCCATTATTGAACACACTGTACAATAAACTGCATTCAGTTTAAACTGGTATTCCTCTTTGACTCTTATCACAGCACACCTAGCAGTTTTAAGGTCCCAACAAACTCAGAGAATATCTGCACCCCATAGTGACTCGTCTGTACACTAGTGTCGTATCAGGATACACAGTTGCGTCTATGGAGGCTACACAAGCCAGATACACGTCTGCGTCTGCCAAGACAGATAGAGATCCGTTTAGAGCCACACCTCTGGTGGAAAGCAGTCTCCTCCATCTATGCATAACTGTTAGCACAGAGGAAAGGTTAAAACACTATTCTGGAGTCAGATAACTGAGATAACATGAAATTAATCCAGTCCCAGACACACCGAGTAACACTACACGCGATCCTTCGCCACTCATATACTTCTGCTGTCTGATGTATCTCAGGGATTTCTTACACAAGTTTTGTTAGCTGCAGATATTATTTCAAAGTTTCCTTGTGGTATTTTTCCTGAACTACAACTAACATTCATCCTATATATTGAAGTAGTCATAGAAGGTGTGTGATGTAACCATATTATTATTATTATTATTATTATTATTATTATTATTATTTAGCCTTGTTCTGACTTTCTGGCTTGCTGATATAAAACTGCAATGCAATGCTTTAAATTTTTGGCAATTTTACAGCTTTATGATATACTGGGCTTATGAACGGCCATGAAAAACACATACACTTTGTTCTTGCGTGCATACAGCCCTAGAATTAAGTGGCTGGAGAGAGAGAGATGCACTACACAGCTAAGAGAGATCTGAATGTAGAGCAGAAATCCTTGCACGTTCTTTCACTATTTTTGGGAAGGTGTTTATTTGTGGTTTGATTCTTCACAGATCGATTGTTGACGTATTGGGAGTAACAATGTTTGACAGAGTGATGTCAATCGTGGTTTGGATGCTGTCGGGAGAGCTGATGCTTTCTGGACCCACTTTCCTTTTTAATAATTAATTTCTGGAAATTACGCATCACACATCACTGTGTGTCACGGTTTTGGCGGGTTAGGACTCAAGTGCAGAGTAAAACACAGGAGGCTCAAACGGTAGCGTTTTAAACAAAGACTTTACTACCAAAAAATCAAACAGGGAACAAACAAAGAGGCCACAAGACAAAATCCGCATCCTTTAGTGGGTGCGCTGTTCTGCTGCTGCAGATAAATGTTTTTTTTTTTTTTTTAACAGTCGAAATACAGTCAAATAATAGGGTACTTGCATTAATGATGCACCTTTACCCTTAGTTGTTCAGTGTCATTCATTCGATTGTTTTCTAAATAAAGTTATCGCCTTTCCCAGATCGGATAGCCCGGCTGTTTGCCGGTCCCGACCACCTCCTTGTAAAGTAATGGGTGTGGTTCTTGTTATTTTTAGCCCGTGGCATTTGCGCAAACTGACGTGCCCACGGAATGTGCGGTCCTCATATTCATCCGTCGTAGAGGTTATTCAAGCTGTCTACCTCGTTCTCGCATTCTAGTGCAAGCTTGGTTAACCTCTGCGTAAGATGAATGTGCGGACAAAATCTAAAAACATGATCTAAACCGCGCTCGTTTTACTTAGCCGACAGCATAACAGCGTCCCTAGAAGGAGAACAAGACAAGGAGAACCACGCCTTAGCTATCAAATTCACGGAACCACACGAAGAAAATACTTTTCAATGACATATATACTACAGGCAATCAAAACAACACAAGAGGACCGCGATCGCACATTTTTATTTGTCTTTCCGTGGGAACTCGAATGTTTCCAGGAGAAACAGATTTTTACATTTTTTTCTTTTAAACTTCAGTTACGGGAGTTCCCTCGCATAGGCATATCTGTGTGGTCAGACGTGCAGACGCCCACAGGGAGGGGAAAGCAGTGAGTGACTCACACACACCCTTTGCTTTGTCACAAGACAGAAAGACTTTAACGCTAGCATTTTGTTAGCAAGGCTGACCTTTGTTCGTGTTCTATAAAGCACTCTTTTGGTATTGTGAGTCTTGCAAAAGCAGTAATAAAATGGCTATAATGAATTATATGTATTATTGTGCATGTTGTGAAATAGCTATACAACACTAAATGTACAGTTATATTATATATAAGCTGCAATAATGTATTTTACTCAGATGTTTTTTTTTTTAAATCATGCTTTACTTAAAATCGGGGTATTGTCCATAATACAATGCCCTCCAAAAGTGTGGAACAGTAGAATGAAATTGGTTATTCATTGTGTATACTTACAATATTTGTATTTGATATCAAAATATGAATATGAGAAAAAAGTATGGACAATCATCTTCTATTTCATGGTATTTACATGCATATGCAGTATGTTTTAACATTTATGATACAGCTGCTTTGGTCTCCCCCATTTTCAGCTGTGCAAATATGAAACTGATTTGCAGCTTTTCATCACTTTGGTAAATTTAGATTTCAACCCATTATGAATTGAATGTCAAATGAAGTTTTGTACATAGCCAAATATTTTCATAAATCAAAACATAGTTACTCATCCGTGCTGTGAACTGCAGAGTATGAACTCCACCACCACCTCTACCTGAGGGACACTGAAGTCAAGTATAAACTGAAAAAAATTAATATATTCATATTCATATCACATTCATTATGTATGCCATGAACTCCTAATGAAATCTAAAACTGCATAATGCAAGGCTAACATGTTTTATTGTTTTTTGTTTGCTGATACTTTTTCAGAACCTCACTGTTGTAGCCCAAATTTACCTTTATGTTTGATTTGCATAAGCTTGGATAAATTAAACATGAAAAAGCTTCCCTGGGTGGAATACATCTTCAGCTATTATGCGCTAGGTCAAATTTCCCCCAGTTGTATTATGCCTGCGGACTGCATGAAATAAAGTAAAATATTGCATCAATATTAAGTTAAATTTTTTTTCCAAATGTGCTTTATATTATTGGCTATTATATTTATAAACAATGAGCAGTAATACAAGAAGAGCTTGTCACCGGCTGTAATATTGGCTTGTTTTCATTGTTTACAAGTGTAGGGCAGTTCACAGAAGTCTGCCTCTTATCAGACCCTCAAAGTGAGACAGAATGCTTACTGTGCTGACAGGGAGTCAGCAAGTGTGATAGAGAGACAGTACTCAGATGCAAAACATCCAATTGAATCAACATTATGTGAACTTTAGATTCTCCATAATACAATGCAATCATGTTTTTTATTGTTGGAAAACTCATGTCATGGGGAACAAGTTGGTGTTTTTGGTGGTAGGGTGCTGACTAAAGATCTTGATACATATGGGTCAGCACCCAGCCAGATACAAAGGTTAACCCGGTGTGATATGCTTACAGGTATAGTGCAGGCAGGATCATCAATCTATACTGTTTTGCCATGATTGTGTCTTTTTCTGATGACTTGGTGTTTTGCTATCTTTTCAAGCATGCAGTGGTTCAGGGAGCCTCGCCAACACGGTCTCCTCCGTGTACAAGCCATTTACGCTTATGGCCATTTCACCACTCATTACATTACATTACAGGCATTTGGCAGACGCTCTTATCCAGAGCGACGTACAACAAAGTGTATAACCATAACCAGGAACAAGTATGACGAAAACCCTAGAGAGAAGTACCGGTCCAAGTACAGGGAACAACCGCATAGTTCAACTTGGACCCTGATGGTTAAACTGATTAACACTAACAACGAGAACGGCAACAACGCAATCTATGGAAAAATAAAAATATTATTGGCTATTATATTTATAAACAATGAGCAGTAATACAAGAAGAGCTTGTCACCGGCTGTAATATTGGCTTGTTTTCATTGTTTACAAGTGTAGGGCAGTTCACAGAAGTCTGCCTCTTATCAGACCCTCAAAGTGAGACAGAATGCTTACTGTGCTGACAGGGAGTCAGCAAGTGTGATAGAGAGACAGTACTCAGATGCAAAACATCCAATTGAATCAACATTATGTGAACTTTAGATTCTCCATAATACAATGCAATCATGTTTTTTATTGTTGGAAAACTCATGTCATGGGGAACAAGTTGGTGTTTTTGGTGGTAGGGTGCTGACTAAAGATCTTGATACATATGGGTCAGCACCCAGCCAGATACAAAGGTTAACCCGGTGTGATATGCTTACAGGTATAGTGCAGGCAGGATCATCAATCTATACTGTTTTGCCATGATTGTGTCTTTTTCTGATGACTTGGTGTTTTGCTATCTTTTCAAGCATGCAGTGGTTCAGGGAGCCTCGCCAACACGGTCTCCTCCGTGTACAAGCCATTTACGCTTATGGCCATTTCACCACTCATTACATTACATTACAGGCATTTGGCAGACGCTCTTATCCAGAGCGACGTACAACAAAGTGTATAACCATAACCAGGAACAAGTATGACGAAAACCCTAGAGAGAAGTACCGGTCCAAGTACAGGGAACAACCGCATAGTTCAACTTGGACCCTGATGGTTAAACTGATTAACACTAACAACGAGAACGGCAACAACGCAATCTATGGAAAAATAAAAATAAATAAAAATACAATTAGTCGTTAAGACAGGCGCATCGACTAAGTCACCTATGAAACAGCTGCCTAGTTACAACCCTAAGTTTTAGTCATTTACAGGGGGGAAGGGAGGGATGGGGAGAGGTGCAGCCTGAAGAGGTGGGTCTTCAGTCGTCGTTTGAAATGGGTCACAGTCTCAGCTGTTCTGACCTCCACAGGGAGGTCATTCCACCATCGTGGGGCCAGAACAGACAGGAGACGTGTTCTGGAAGTGCAGGTGCGAAGAGGGGGAGGTGCTAGGCGTCCTGAGGTAGCAGAACGGAGGGATCTGGCTGGCATGTAGGGTTTGAATATCTTGTGAAGGTATGCTGGGGCTGATCCCTTGACTGCCTGGTATGCTAGGATGCTAGGTATGCCACTCACATTTTGTAACATTGTATACTGTCATTATTACTAGACACAGTGAACAATAAACTGCATTAATTTAAACCTGACATTCCTTTTTGACTCTTACCACTGCACGCCTAGCAGTTTGAAGTTCCTAGCATTTAGACTTAGGATACCTGCACCCCGTAGTCACTCGCCTGTACAGTGTTGTAGGAGGATACACAATTGTATTTATGCAGCAATGAACTGTCAAAACAGACTTTTGGCAATATCTCCTGAAATATTTATTGAACGGTAATTTAATGATGGTAATTCTGTATGTTTAACCTGAAATATGTTGTTCAAGCTTGATGCATCTACCTAAAAAGTCTGTTACATTTTACCCCACTCAACAGTGGGGAAAACATAAACTATGATCTTTGCAACTTAAAATGGGAGGGACTATGCATAAAAATGACTGTCATTCCTACATGGATCACCCGATATGGATGTAAACACCCTCAAATTAAAGCTGACAGTCAGTACTTTAACCACATTGTTTCATTTGAAATCCAATGTGCTGGAGTACAAAGCTTAAACAACAAAAATGTGTCACTGTCCAAATACAGACTACACAGTTGTTCAGTAATTGTTTTATAATCTATTGAGACCATAGACTGATGGAGACACCGCTTTTATTACATATCCATTGCTGGCTTATTTATTTTTTTATTTTACCTTGTAATGACAGCCCTATTTTTCTGGTGCAACTGCCTTTATTAGTTATTAAGCATGAAGAAACGCACATTCTGTGTCAAAGTGCTTCCTGGTTGTTTATAGAGACAGTTTTTTGTGTTAAAGAATACATTATAACATCTTTTGAACAGCGATGAATGACCAAAATAAAAGGCCGAAGGAAACAGGGTGTGTCAGAGAATTGAGTTGAGAATTGTTTTAGTCTTTACTCATTAAGAGTTGTGGGGATGTTGAGTCATCCTGTGTACTTGGGCACGGTGGCATAGTGGTTAACACTGTTGCCTCGCAAAAAGGAGATTCTGGGTTCAAATCTGGGTCCAACCGGATCCTCTCTGCGTGGAGTTTGCATGTTCACGTGGGTTTACTCCGGGTACTCTGGTTTTCTCCCACACTCAAAGACATGCATGTTAGGTGCGCTCCTGCAGTTGTCCTTGACCAAGGCACTGGCCTCAGAACTGGAGTTGGTCCCTGGGCGCTGCACTGTGGCTGCCCACTGCTCCTAAGTAACTAGGATGGGTCAAATGCAGAGGACAAATTACCCCATGGGGTTCAATAAAAGTATATCTTATCTTACTTTTCAGTAGGGAAATGAAACTTGAATTTTCTCCTGGTTTGTGATGCTTAGTATTTATGCTAACAAAGTTTTTCTTTCAACTTTCTCAGAAGCACAATGCCCCCATTCATAAACAAAACACCCACACAGATCCTCACAAGTTCCCAGGGCATTTGAGTGCAAATCTGGAAGAAATGATGCTTCTATCCACTGGTGAGCAATTGACAGATGGTATCTGGTGGTGTTTGTGATATGTTCTGTTCAGTGGTCCAACAGATGTGACAACTGGAATTCAGTGTTCCGTGATTTAAAGCAGACTGCCATTGAGAGATTTCAGTCTCTAGAATCAATGTGGGCAGAAATTATTTTGAGGGTACAGAATGATCAGCAAATATGTTCATCTGTGGTAGTCCTTATTAATGCTGTTCTGGAGATGGCTGGATTGGCTAACCTCTGTTCTGTTACTTAACGGTTTCCCATGGGACCTCACAGAAGCAGTGATAAAAATCTATTGATCTACTTTGAGGTAGAAAAGAGCCTTATGGTTACAGCCACACCCATTGCAAGTGTAGCCTTATTTCAATTCAATTCAATTTTATGTGTGTAGTGCTTTTTACAATGGCCATTGTCACTGTCACAAAGCAGTGTTACAGAAATCCCGGCCTGAAACCCCCCAAGAGCAGGCCTACGGTGACAAAGGCGAACAAAAAGGTCTGGCTGGTAACAGGAAAAAGCCTTGAGCAGGACCTGACTCAGAGTGGGCAGCCCCACAACAATCAGGAAGAGTTAATGATTCTTACATAGGCAGGAGTTAGGCCCTTTCAAATTTTCTATTTTCAGTTGAGCATTATAGGGCCACCAAGTGCCCGTGCCAATGTATGCAACCATCAATCACTGTGCAGTTTCGTAAAAAGTTATCTGACACACGTCAGAAATTAGTGAAACATCAGAAGATATAATAATAGGAACTCTTACAAATACAATAGGGTTCCAGCACTTTATGCTTGGACCCATAATTATAGCTGCAAGTGGAAACTATGGGTGCCTAGCACAACAGGGCCCCTGCAGGACCAAGTTCTCCAAGTGTCAGACCTTGGGTGTAACAGCAGTGATGCATTAGCAAAGGTCATGTGGCTGTATAGGAAAAGGTGTAAGTGGTACACGGTCTAAAATGTGGATGGGTCCATGATGCTCTGTGTTTGACCACTTATTCAAAGTTTTATTGCAATCAGGAAAAGCGTTAAGGACATCTGCTTCTTTCCTGTTCGAACAGGATGTTTCAAAAGAGGGATACACTTTAGCAGTGTTCTGTATAATCCAATAACACTCTTAAGTTACTGCAATTCAATTTGAAATGCAGAACAAAATTGTGTTCAGACATTGATGTAGCATTTGGATGTAGCATTTGAGACCTAACTTTACTTTGCCACAAGGCTTCCCACATGACCTTTGGCTTCCGGCAGCCATTTTGTTAAAAATATTCCAGGATGTGCTAAAAGAAGGGGGGGATCAAAACATAGATGCTCTGTGTTCAATACTTAACACGTGTCCCAAGTTTCATTGCAATCAGACAAAGCTTTAAGGAGTTTTGCTCATTTCCTGTTTGGATATAGCGCCACCAATAGGCCAAATTGAAACAGATACTTGGGGGCAGCCTCACAGGCTAATCATAACCATGGTGACACAGTTTTGTTGTAATTTCATAATATGTTGTTTTTTGTTTGTTTGTTTTTTTTTTACTAAGACATTGAGCACATTCTGTTCCAGGCCAAGGCTCATTTCCAGTTTTGATAGGAAGTTGAAAAAAGGTATGCCCAGTCACTGCTGAGAAGTGTTCTGTACCATTCATTAACACTGTGGTGAAATTTTAACAAAATGAGACACTGCATTGAGGAGATATGGCCTACACATAGGTCACAGCTGGCATTGACTTCTGGTGACATTTATGTATGTTAAATATTTTTTGATAAGTAGTGACCAGCAGTGTCCAAAGAGGAAGAAACATAAAAATGTGGTTCAAATAGGACAAACGGTTTGAGAGAAGTTAAAAAGAGAAAGCGTGTATTTTTCATACATCAGTTCTTGTGCACTTTGCTCTCTTGCAGCCACATGGTTTGGCCAACTTCCAAAACCTTGACTGTGTTTTGAAGAAAATCAGATTCCAAGTCCAACAGAGCAAGTTGGGGTCAAACTGGACACAGGATTGAGGACACAGACCTACTTTTTGTCGATGCAACAGTTTGGCCACAGCTAGCCATTTTGTACGAACTTATCCATAATTATTTTACTAATTAATTACTTAACTGCAGTGTCCAACGAATCAAACAAAATAAAGTCAAATCAGACAAGTGCCCGAGGACAAGTCTGAAAGAAACTAGTTTCAATCCAATATGGTGGAAGTCCAGTCGGGCCAACATCAGGCAAGTATCGCAGAATCCAAATTCAGCACTCCAGCTCAGTGTCATGACAAGTGTGCAAGGCTGCAGGGCTCTGAAGCTACACAATGTGCTAATGAGACCGGACTTCAGACCTCACTCTCAGCCATGGATATCACCACTTAGAAATTTAACGTAAACAATTAATTAATCAGTGTCTGCAAGTAAATATGCGTTTAGGTTATATGAATTCTGTATTACTTGCATTGGAAAAGCTTCTTTGGTTGTTTTTCCACCATGATTTTATTATTTTCTTGATTTTAATTTGTTGGTGTATATATATATATATATATATATATATATATATATTTTTTTTTTTTTTTTTGCCATTTCTTCGTTGACGTCTTTTATACAATCACGTCCTTACTGGTTGGCCAGTCCTAGCCACTCTGGACTTGGAACTGGAACGTTCAGTCCACCAGTCTGCAGTCCCTTTGGGAACAACAGACACATCATATGGCTACAGTTTGATTGCTTTTTGTCAAAAGGTGTTTGAGATATGCACAGCCGAAGATCACAGTGTTTGTTCAATCACTGCATTGCCCCCAAAGGGCAATCTGACAAAAAGTCAGAGTTTTCAGAAAATTCTAAATAGTGGCAAATCCACCATGGCGGAAGTTATGGGTCCTTCAGGCAAATCTGTTCTTCAGCCCCAGCTGCATCTTCTGATAGCAGTTTCATGACCACATCACATGGTGTGAAAAAACCAGCCCTTTGAAAATTGCAGATTTGCCCTGGTGGTGGCATTTGATGCATGATCCGGTCAACCTGGGGGAAAGGGATAAAGGCTTGGCCCTCTATCAGTAAGCCAAGTTTCAAAAAGTGCAGTTTTTCACTTCATTTGTTGGAGGTGTATGGAAGTGAAGAATGAAGAGTTAATGGTTGTCACACAGTTTTTGTTTTGATCCTGAAATAAGTGCAACAAATGTTGGTGTTAGAGTATAAGACAAAAGTAATGTATGGAATGTTTTAAAACTGCAGAAGGGGATAATACATGGGAGTAGTATTAAAAGAAAATGACAAGATGAAGCAAATCGTGTTTATGAAAGTGCTTTATGAGTGGCAAATAACGTCGTGTGAGTGCACACGAGGGGAAGTCAAATTCTGGCAGGCAATCAGATTTAGGCCCAACACCCCTAATACGACCGTCTACATGTACTTGATAGAACAGTTAAATTAGCTCCAGTCAATAGAGTTTACTGGGAGTATGATCTTAAATCGCATATTTTCATTATTCACTTGCGTGTAAACGCAGCTGTATCACGACTGCTCCATGCATAAAAAGCCAGACTGGTCGTCTCAAGCGTATTGAGCTACCGCGAGCAAGAAACATGCGCAAGTTGATAACTTTGGTTTCAATGCAGGTCAGCAGCCATTTCTGCGTTTAACAATCTCTTAAAATAACTAAAATAACTTCTGTAATCTGACAGCGGAATCTGCTTTTAAGAGACACCCTCTCTGAAACGGAAGGAAACAAAAAAAAAAAAAAAACGTTTCACCCCATGTTTAACACAACAGGACAACTTTAGCGTTTCTAAACATGTTGACTATTTCGCTGCCTTGTAGTTTAACTTCGCGTAATTTAGCAAAAACGGCGACGGTAAAGCGCACGCTACCCTACCTATAATTCCAACCAAAGGAGGGTATGTGTGCTTTTTACGCGGTGATACCCCAACCCCCACTGTGAGTGTGTGACTACGTTAAACTTTCAGGAAATCCTGCGCTGTGCGGTCTTACATTTTATGTAACATTTAGCCTGTTGTCACTCGGTTGCTCCAAACCTAACAAAGCACATCTCATTCAACAGCTGTAGATCTTGTTGAGCTGCTAATATGTAGAATCAGGCATTTCAAATTAGGGATGAAATGAAAACCTATAGGATTAGACATGCCCAGGAACAGGATTTGACATTCCTGGTTTAAACTACGCATTAAGGAATTCAGGAAGCCACATGTTAGTCACTGATTTCCTCTTTATGTACCAAACAGCTGACCAGTGGTTGCATTGGACTGTACTGGTACTGCATTATGAAGAGTTTATTTCTGTACAAGTTCCCCCGAATCCCTGACACATAGGCCTACATCATTATTAGAAGCCAGGAGACACTGCAAGCAAATGAACACAGAAAAATCTAACAGAGTTAATATGGCTCCAGCAGGGACCAGATGTACTTAATCAGAGTTAAAAGTACTCTTAGATTTGATTTTAGACTGATTGTCTGTGCCGAATCAAATATTATTATACATAACCATCTTTAATTGTATTAATTTGGTATATGGAACTGAACAATTTGTGTGAGCCTGTTTGGAATCTCATGGTGGTGTATGTACAGTATGCCTTACAGGAATATGGGCAGTGCCCTCTAGAGTCTGAAAATAGAAACAACAACAAACGTGGAGTGAGCTCCCAGTCCCCTTCCTAGATTTAGTTGCCATGGGAAAGATACCTGAATGGACCTCCATCTTTTCATTTCCCTCTTAGAGAAAACAGGTAAGGGAATACATACATTCGATGGCTTCAGATCTCAGAGTTGGCTTTTCAATTAGAATGCTTTCTGTTGCATTGGAGAGCTCCCAGCAGGGTATGTTAAGTGGTCTCATATGTTCTGCCAGCATGTCTGTGCTGTAATCTTGTTTTTCGTACACTCCTAATTTTAAAAAAGAAAAAAGAATACTGAATGTGTCACTTCCGTAAAAACACTAAGGTTAAGGCCTAAGGCTGTGACATGCACATGCCCTTTCAGAAATATAATCCTCTGCAGTATATCGTAATGGCTTTCTGGAAAAAAAAAAAAAAAAAAAGCATGCTTATATAGTTTACTGTAGTGGAATGTATTGACAATATATCCATTTTTGAAATACAATATACAACTATACTGTATTTCTGTATCGGAAACTTATTTTTATAAAATTGGGAATTTATTTTTAGGTAAAGCTGTAACGATACATTGATCCGGATCAATGTATCAGTTGAAAGGGTAAAGATATATTGGATCATATATATTGATTGTTGCTTGGATTGTTTTTGATTGTATCGTAGCAAAATTTGTGATATTGCCAGATGTCTAACCTTTGCCTGAAGAATCATATCCTTTAGGTTTACACCCCTATTTTAAATCTTAAATTATGCATAATTAACCTTAGACAATGCTAATTCATTCCATGATAATGTCCTCTCTTTTAGAGTCTAATTTAGAACATTTATAATAAATCATATGTTGATGAATGTACTTTCTCCCGTTTGTGAATTGGTTTTATTTCTCTAAACAGCTTTCTGTGACGCTGTTGACTAGTCCGCCGCGTGTGGCCACCTGTCCTCAGATTAGCAGTGGAACCTGCCGTCGCAGAGGGAAGTCAGGCTTGGTTTGGAAAGACGTACGGATCAGCTACTAAGCACAGATGTACGGATCAGCTGCCAAGCACAGACGTACGGATCAGCTGCCAAGCTCATACACCGGATCAGCTGCTAAGCACAGACACACAGACCAGCTGCCAAGCACAGACACACGGATCAGCTGCCAAGCTCATAAACCGGATCAGCTGCCAAGCACAGACACATGGATCAGCTGCCAAGCTCATACACCAGATCAGCTGCCAAGCACAGACACACGGATCAGCTGCCAAGCACAGACACACGGATCTGCTGCCTAGCACAGACACATGGATTAGCTGCCAAGCACAGACACCGGATCAGCTGCCAAGCACAGACACACGGATCAGCTGCCAAGCACAGACACCGGATCAGCTGCCAAGCACAGACACCAGATCAGCTGCAGCCTTTTCCCCTCTGTGACTGCTGCCGTTAGGCTTTGTG
The DNA here is from genome assembly GCF_013347855.1 of Anguilla anguilla. NCBI lineage: Eukaryota > Metazoa > Chordata > Actinopteri > Anguilliformes > Anguillidae > Anguilla > Anguilla anguilla. The sequence goes on from NC_049212.1 coordinate 3,659,509, forward strand.
TGTCTTCCTGGATCAGGCGTCTGTTGTGGAAAATACAGGAACGTATTTCCCTGTCTGTGTTATAGGCTGGATGCGTATAACACAGAGGGTAGGGAGACCTCAGCATTGCACAAGGCCCGTCCTGCCCTGGATTATGAACTGGCTTAGACGTCTCCTGTAGCATCGCGCTCAGTTTTTCAGTAGACCAATAGGCAAGGTCAGCACTTTGTTTCCTGTGTAAGTCCCTGCATTATCAGTATCCCTTTGAGCCACAGGGGCTGCTTTTACTAATGCACAAATGCTGTAATGCCTTCTCGTAGGTTTACCTTTAAGTGGCTAGACAGCAGGCTGCCTGCATGGGTGTACACAGAAAGTGCAATCCAGAGCACTTCATTTTGTATGCAAGGGACCTGACAGATTCCGTTTAAATATTCACGATGCTGTTTAAGTGGACTACCTCAGCCTGTCCCATTTGGCTTTAGTGCCAAGGTGGCAATGAGCATTATCTTTTTCCGGCTAAATGGGTTTAGCCACCGAGCTCCAGGTTGCGCATTTCCTGTAGTGCTGTTACCTCGTGTGCGTTTTTATTATTTTTTTGTCTGGCTCCCCTGATTTCAGGATTTTTTTTCAACTTGTGTCATTTGCCAGAATGCTGCAGAGTCCCTTGTAATGAAAATACATGCTTGCCACAACCCTCCCCCCCCCGCCCCAGCTCTGTTTCCATGCTAACAGAAAGGCCTAACCACTGCTGGAGGGAGGGAATGCACTTAATTTTAGGGAGGTAAATTCTTTGAAGTGCTCTACTCCCTCATTTTTGCAGATGCACCAAATATTTCAAATAGCTTTATCGGTTGTGTTCAGACACGACCTGAAAAGTTTTTCTCAGTACTGAGTGCGGAACTTTCTGGAATTTCTTCGTGATAACGTGCTCAAAGCGCCTTAGGCCTGCGTTGTGTCATAAGAGAGAGTCATGTGATGCGTGAGAATTAAAGTGCCCTTCGCAGTTGTTAGAGTCATTCTCTTTCTTTTTCCTAATATTTTTTTTTCTGTTTCTTATTAATATATTATTTTCAGCAATTAATCATTCAATCAGTCAAACTTTATTTATGCAGCACATTTCCGACGGTGGGTGCAACTCAATGTGCTGTACACAAAAAGACAGAAACAAACAGGTTGATTGAAGGATATAAGAAAAAACATTTTAAACCTAAGGACAAAACTAAAATCATGATATAAATTAGGGTAAACAGCAGCAGTAGTGAAAGTGGCGCAACAACAAACACAGCAGACAAACAAGGTCGGATAAATGACAGAGTAAATAAATAAACAGTTTAAAATAAATAAAAAACATTTTTTTTAAATGTGTAAAAAACAGAAGCAGTACAAATAAAAAGAAAGGTATAAAAAGTAAATCAGGGAGGGTAAGAACAAGGCTAAAACCTAGGTAAAAGCCATGCTAAGAGAAATAAAAGAAATAAAAGAAATAACAACAACAATAATAATAATAATAATAATAATAATAATAATAATAATAAATAAGTAAGTCATAATATGCATATATGTATATAACAAAATAAAATATGGATAAAACAGTGCTATAAAACCTAGGTAAAAGCCATGCTAAAAAGGTGTGTCTTAAGAGTTCTTTTTAAAATGTCCACAGATTCAGAGGCCAGAAGGTCCTCTGGCAGGCTGTTCCAAATTCTTGGGCCATAATAGCTAAAAGCTGCCCCTCCATGCCTTTTAGTTCTGGGCTCTGGAACAGTTAAGAGACCGGCGTCAAAGGAACTAAGGGCTCTGCCGGGGACATACCTAAAAAGCATTTCCGATAAATAAGTGGGTGCATTGCCGTTTAGTGACTTAAAAACCAATGAAAGGATCTTAAAATTGATTCTAAAGCTAACCGGTAACCAGTGCAGGGACTTTAAAATGGGAGTGATGTGTGCTCTCCGTCTGGTCTTTGCGTGCTGCTGCATTCTGTACACTTTGTAACTGGCTAATTGCTTTTTTTCCCCTGTAGACCAGACAGGAGAGCATTGCAATAATCAAGCCTGCTGGTAATAAAGCCATGCACTAATTTTTCCGCATCAGACTGAGAGAGAAACGGGCTGACCTTGGCAATATTTCTTGGATGGTAGGATAACTTTGTCACATTTCTGATATGGGCCTCCAGATTTAAATCTGGGTCAATTAGGACGCCAAGGTTCTTGACCTGGTCCTTGGTGTTGAGTGCAAGTGACTGTAAAGTTAAAGACAGTTTCTCTCTCTGGGTCTTTGTCCCAGTGACTAAAATCTCAGTTTTGTCTTGGTTCAACTGGAAGAAGTCTTCAGCCATCCAAGCTTCATCATCACAACCGGGCAGGTGAGCATATTCAATGTTTGATAGGCATGCTGATTTATATTGTTTAGGTTTGTAGCATGCTGTAGCTGTGAGAAGCTTTTTTAGATTGGATACAGCTTTGATCTTAAGCCAGTTAACACACATGTGTTAACCATATGGGTCTGTGACTGAGTCTGTGCTGTGTGTGTGTCAGAGAGATAGTGTGTGTCTGTGTGTGTGCGTGCATATGTCAGAGAGTGTGTGTGTGTGTGATAGTGTGTGTCCGTGTGTGTATGTATGCATGTATGCATTGTACCAGGACCCAGGGTTGGCTGTAACATTGCTTGCAGTGCTTCAAGCAATGTTACAGTACACTGAGGGTGTACCACTTTTATAAAAATATATAGAAAAGGGGCAACTTTTTTAATGGTAGGGTCACTCCTGAAAAATTAATCAAATTTCATGGTGAAAAAAAAATTAATTCCATGGGTTTTCTGTGCTGGTAAACTCAGGACATGGTCATCTTGAGCACAACACAATGGTTGAGAGGGTTAACCTAAGAAATTTATAGCAACAAATATGGGAAGGAAGGCCCAGCTCACCCCAGTCATTTGCACTTTTTCATATTCCTTCTCTGTACCTGGACTGCTAAGCAGTTTACAAGGGCCAAACAGTCAAACACAATGGGTTAACTCATAATCCAGATGCACAAAAAAAAAGGTCGGATTTTCCTCCAAATTCCGGTCAATAACAATTTTGGTTCTCCTCCAAAAGGTAGGTCATTAAACAGCAAACTGCTTCAGACAGAGCTCAACTTAGTCAAACAGTCTCTGTTGTTGCCGTGGCAGCGGTGACTGTGACAGTTGGTTTTCTCTGCCATATGGTAGTTTCCCACCTGGGCTTGGAACAGGATGCCTGATGAAGTTATTATTTTTAAGTGTGCCCATTTGGACCTTGTTAGTGATTTGGCAGTTGGTATGGCTCCCCCTGCTGGAGACATCTTGCACCAACATAATTTCCTGCCGGGAATTCATGAAGTCTGTGTGAGTATGTGTGTGCGTGTGTGTTGGGTGAGTGTGTGTGAATGTGTATGTGTGTGTTGGGTGTATGTGCGTGTGAATGTGTATGTGTGTGTGTGTGTGTGTGTGTGTGTGTGTGTGTGCATGTGTGTGTGTGTGTGTGAATGTGTATGTGTGTGTGCGTGTGTGTGTGTTGGGTGAGTGTGTGTGTGAATGTGTATGTGTGTGTTGGGTGTATGTGCATGTGAATGTGTGTGTGTGTGTATGTGCGTGTGTGCATGTGTGTGCATGTGTGTGTGTGAATGTGTGTGTGTGTGTTGGGTGAGTGTGTGTGTGAATGTGTATGTGTGTGTTGGGTGTATGTGCATGTGTTGGGTGTGTGTGAGTGTGTATGTGTGTGTTGGGTGTGTGTTGGGTGTGTGTGAGTGTGTATGTGTGTGTTGGGTGTGTGTGTGTCTGTTGGGTGTGTGTGAATGTGTGTGTGTGTGTGTGTGTGTTGGGTGTGTGTGAGTGTGTATGTGTTTGTTGTGTGTGTGTGCTGGGGGGAGTGTTCTCTGCAGGATATCCTCTGTGATTTCCGCTCAGATCATTAGCTGGCTCCTGGCCACAGCCCCTCGCTGCTGAGAGCCTCTCAGCCTTTATGAGCAGAGCAGCCTTCCTTATTAAAGTGAAGTCGTGGGGCCTCCACCACCGGCCATGTCAAAGCAGCCATGGATGCATGCACAGCATGTCAAACATCTCCTGTTGTGCCCCAGCCGCTTTTTGCTTGATTGGAGATAAGGATAAATCACCAGGCTGCAGTAGACTTCAGGAGGAGCGTGGCAGTGAGTGGGCACTGGAAAGGAGAGAGGTTTATTCCCATAATTCATTTCAGTGAGAGCAGCAGCGCAGACGCCAGGGTCTGAACCCACATTTATTCGATCCACATCCACCTGAACCCACACTCACTCAATCCACATCCACCTGAACCCACATTCACTCAAAACACTGTCTCGCCTTGTGATTGCATTCTAAAAAAAAAAGAAGACATTTTCCCTGAGCATAAATGCTCCTAAAAAGAACTGAGTGTTTAAAACTGAAAAGTCATTTACTTGCCCATTCACATATGCATCAGTTTTCCAAAATTAATGTTGATGACTTGCATGTCAGACTTGGCTCAGAATACGGGTTCATCTCAAAAACATTTCAGAATTGCCATTTTGTTGTTGCTATTTGAATTGTTTCTGATGTTGTCTTTCTTTGTATTGTGTAATAAAGATTATATCCCAATTTACTTGTCCACTTTGTTTGCTTGTCTTCATCTTGTCTTGTACTTCTGTTTTGCCAGCTAGATTAGATTAGGAATGTAAACACCACACAGTGCATTTTGGCATTTGATTGAGAGAAAAAAATGTACGTATTTATTTTTACGTAAAGATCTGCAAGTATGACTATACAAATGAAGTTGACATTTGAACATTGCTAATCTGAGGAGGAGACCTGTTTTCCTACAGCAAAGAGTATTCTTGTGTATAATTTATGAGACCATCAGTTTTAAGACCGTTCCGCCTGTGGCAATAACTCAGCATGTGATCTGGCTAGTTCTCTTTAGTGCTGAACTCAAATGAGCTTTAAGCCAATGCTCAGTGAAAACAGGAACAGGAAAAACAGGAAGTGTAGCTCGTTGCACCCTCTAGTGGAGAAGGAGCAGAAGCAGGTTGTTGCAAGTCAGTGAACGTGACGGGTGACTGTTCCTTCTAGGGCTGCTAGCCGCAGTCACCCGACGTTTTAAAACCAGGTGTTTTGGCTTGTTCAAATACCTGTAAAAGAAAGTATGCAACAAAAAAAAAACAAAAACAAAAAAAAAAACAAACGTTGCTGTAATGAAAGGATTGATATTTCATTTTATCATGTTTACTCCCCATCTGGAAAGCTCAGTTGTATCTCCAGACCCATTCGATCTCCGCTGTGCATTCTTGGAATTTTGGAGGGCACACACACGCGCACAGTTTTCAGGTGAGGTGCTTTCAGGTGAGGTGCTGCTCTGCAGTGCTTCTGCAATCACAGCTGAGATGCGCACCTACTGATCGACCACAGGGGGCTGGAGAATGAGGCTGTGAGATACTAAATGGGCAAGGCTAAAAAAAAAAACTTCCCCAGACTGGTCTCCCAGCTACAGTTGGCTGGCTAATCACTGAACAGGTTCCCCGTCAGGAACTTTCCACATGAAAAAATAAATTGATCTGCACCTGTATTCTGTTTAACAGTGATATATAGGTATTTGGAGTGACATATGTCATGCGTCAGTTTTAAACCTTTTGAACAGTATGGCCTTCATACTAGCCTAAGCCCAGTGTAGTCATCACTGGCTGCGGTCCGCTCTGGCCCAGTGTAGTCATCACTGGCTGCGGTCTGCTCTGGCCCAGTGTAGTCATCACTGGCTGCGGTCTGCTCTGGCCCAGTGTAGTCATCACTGGCTGCGGTCTGCTCAGGCCCAGTGTAGTCATCACTGGCTGCGGCCTGCTCAGGCCCAGTGTAGTCATCACTGGCTGCGGTCTGCTCTGGTTCAGCTGATCACTGCCTGGTTGAGTGGGAATGGCACTTTTCCTCTGGTCCTTGAATCGTTCTTATTGTTCCTCCATCACTACACAACCTGCAGCCCTTCCTCTTCTGATCGTATATCAGATACATTTAATCGATGAAAGATAAACCACATCACTCCTGAGGTTCACAGGAATATTTCTGACATTTTAAAAAGTATATCCATTCCAGTAACAACATTCCTGGCCAAGAAGCAGCATGCACTTGAACTTTGTGTGCATTACGAGCTGGCGTATTACTCAGCACATGATATTGGCCGCCTGACAGAGGCGTATTCTTTATTGTACACACGCACCTGAATTGTGTCAGTTCCTTAGGGGTGTTTTCAAAAGCGCATGCTCCGGGTGAGGCTTGAATTCCCAACCTCGGCATTGCTCGACTGCGTACTGTCTATAAGTACCGCACGCTAACCGATTGCACCACCCAACACAGTGCAAACCTGGGTACAATTCCTTCTCCTTCATGCGCAAAAATACTATATATCTATCTATCTATCTGTCTGTCTGTCTGTCTATCTACTGCCACACTGAATCGTGATTAGTAGAAATCTCTGCATATCAAGGCTTGGAGATATAAGAATTTGTTTACCAAATGATAAATGTTAAATATTGCTTTTCTCAGCAACACATTCTTACCCAGAGTTCTATAGCCTGGCAGACCTGACAGTTCTAGGGGACATTTCTGAGTGTTCTGTCACTCATGATGGCTCACAGGATTCACCACCAACTCTGATGGAATGAGAGGACTGCTTTTGCTCTCTTTAGGAAAGACTGACATCTACAGGTTCAAAAAGGATAATGCATTATAGCAGTTTTACTGTAGCATTTTCCCTTACTGATACACAGTTAGACCTCTGTACAATTTTCCTCTCTTCCTCACTCCATGAAACCACGATATCCTCTTTTACCCCGAACACCAATCACACCCCAGAAGAAAAAGGCATTCATAAACACTACCACGACCAGTAAGTAACTCAGTAAACGCCAGGCAATAATTCCACAGTGATTTCCTAGACTTTATGCAGTCCTGGAATTGTGGTAACTGATTCAGCCAAACACAATTTATTCACATGCAGTCAGTTTATTTTCAGTACCGTACCTCCTTCAGATATTCAGCAGAAGCTAAAATTAATTCATTTATTTGGGAAATAAGGGGAACTGCGTTGGTAAACAAATTCTAGTATATCTAAGCCTTGATATGCAGAGTTTTCTACTAATCAGAATTCAGCATGGCAGTATTCTTGCGCAAGCTTGTTTGCTGTTGTAGAAGGAACTGTACCCAGGTTTGCACTGTGTGGGGCTCCAGTGGCACAATCGGTTAACGCGCGGTACTTATAGACAGTACGCAGTTGAGCAATGCCTAGGTTGTGAGTTCGAGCTTCACTTGGAGCATATGTTTTTAAAAACACCCCTAAGAAATTACATCCATTTGAAATGGCAAGATGAAGAAATCCAGGACAGGTCACAGAAATGTAGAAACCAAGGGGTAGTATTGCTTTGGAACCATGCTTCAAACACGGAATAGTTTTTGGTTCAGCATGCCATTCTGACAATATATTCCTTTAATATAATTTTAGGAAGAAATATTTTTGCATGTGCTGTATGTGTTTAGAGATGTATTTATGCTTGGCATTATTGTATATGCGTATTGGCTTTCATGTTGAAAACCCTTAAACAAATTGATGTTACAAAGTACAGGCCTGGAAACAGTAGAAATTCTGACAAGAAAACCATAAAGAAATAGAATGTTCAAGTAGGTTAGAATGTTCAGTATTGTTTACCTCTATTGTGTCACAGTGGAAGATGTGATAAAATGCAAACTATTATCAACTGATTGTCAGATTGGACATTTTACGCACAAATGGTAACTGCTTTTATAGTCATGGGCATTTTATTTCAAGAAAAAGGAGGATAATGGCATCAAAACTTGTACTTGTTGATTTTCTGGGTCCGTGGCCTCCTTCTCTGTGAGTATAACCCTTCGGCTTCACCTTGAACAGTGTGTCCAAGCTTTTATTAATTCATCAGAACTGATTTAGCTGTAAATATAATTAATTGCTAAAAGATTAAATGAGATCTATCTCTGTGACAATGACAAATCAAATCTGTGAAAGAGTACATACCAATTAAATATAATAATACATGAAATGTTTGTATTAATAATAATAATAATAATAATAATAATAATAATAATAATAATAATAATAATAATAATAATAATGTATTTCTGCATGTTGCCATTACTGTGTCAATTCAATTACCCTCCAATGTAAAGGCCAGCTATTCCACATGTATAACATACTATAGCTAACAGTGCTCAATCTTCATTTGGGGTGAGGAGCAAAAACTGGGCTATTGACTATCAGCATTATTTGAACATGAACTTTCAGGCTTCATATAATTCCAAAGATTCATAGCTTCTGTGATGTCACAGTGGGGAGGTGTAGAATGCAGGGAGATGTCATCAGACGAAACGTTTGTAGTTAGAACACAGGTTGTGTTAAAAAAAAACACACTAGTAAACTACGGTATTTACGCCGCATCACGTCATATGGGAGTGGCCGAAATAGACCACTGAAGCGTGACGTAATTATACACCCAAATAAGGAATGCCTGTTCCATCACTTCACCGGGATAACGGGAACATGGATATAATGTTACAGTGATTACGTCTTTTTGTAGGCCAAACCGGGACGTTTCTTTCGCCATGGGTTCCCTCGGCAGATTTCCAATGCTTTTCCCCCATAAGGATTTCGTTTTTTAGACAGCTGCCAGAAAGCGACCGTTGTTGTAAAAAAAGCACATTACAGCTTCGAAACCCACTGTTGAGATATTAATGGAGATACAAATCCTGAAACTCTTACGGTTTACGTTAACCACATACCTTATTTTCAGCAGAAAACGAAATCCCTATGGGGAGAAAGCATTGGAATCTCGACGGCTCAAAAACGCAAACTTATTTCCGGGTATTAGGAATACAAACTTGTATTGGGATATCTCAGAACTGGCAGTAAAATACGAAAATGTGTGAATGCAGTAAGAAAAATGGCTTCGACGGCTAGGAACTTGCCAACCGTTCAAGTTAACAAAACCGTATTATTTTTTCCCCCTGTATTTTAATTTTATACACGCCATTTTGAGTTTCACAATTGAATGTACAACGGTTGATAAACACTTCCCAAGTCGAAGCAATGGAAAGTCTTTCGCCTTATATGACGTGTACGCGGTAATCAGATAGCCTGGCTGCTCCTGCAATCCTTCTGTCCTATTTGAGGCTATTGCATAGATAAGCAATATAGCAGGTTAAGTGCAAATAAGTGATTTGAAATAAAATTCAGTTCAGTCAAATTAATTAAAACGTGAACAGTCCTTCTTCTGGTCAATCAGCAGTAGCCTAATTTAGTCTCCACTTAGGGCTGCTCTTCAACAATATGTTTAGACACTGTTAGCTGGTATGAAGCCAACAGCTAATCTCACCCCTCAGCCCGAAAAAGAAAGGCAAGGGTGAGAATGGAGAGGTGGAAGGGGGGAGAAAGAAGGGGGACATGGAAAAGAAGAGAGTGGAGGAGAAGGGTGATATAAAAAGGGAGAGGGAAAAGGTGGAGGGTGAGGCTGACCCAAAAAAAGAGGAGATTGAGATGGAGGATAAAAAAGGAGGATGCAGGGAGAGTGACAGGCGGGGCCAGGGAAGGTGAAGAGGGGGAATAAGGAAGAAGAGAGAAAGCGGCTCAGGAAAATCTGGAAGATAGAGATGAAGAGGAGGATGGCTTTGAAAAAGCAGAGCGAGGAAGAGGCCGGGCCAACAAATGAGAAGAGAAAAAGCAATGAGGATGAGGAGGAGCTCAGGAAGAAAACAAAGAATACTGCAGAGGGGAAAGACCCGGGTCTAAAGAAGCATTTGATGAAAATTAAGAACCAAAAAGAAGCAAAGCAAAAAGAGCTAAAAGAGGCGGAGCTTCAGAAGATTGCTAAGAAAGGGCCCAAAGAGGCAGAGCTGCAGAGCAAGATCGCTAAGGCCTCATCAAAAACTAAGAAGAGAAAAAGCAATGAGGATGAGGACCTGCTTGAGAAGAAAACAAAGGACACTGAAGAGGAGAAAGACCCAGGTTTAAAAAAGAATTTGGTGAAAATTAAGAAGCAAAAAGAAGCAAAACGAAAAGAGCCAAAAGAGGCGGACCTTCAGAAGGAGATCGCTAATAAAGAGCCAAAACAGGTGGAGCTTCTGAAGGAAGTCATTCAGCAGAAGAAAGAGGTGGGCATACAGACTGAGATGATTAATGCAGCACAGAAAGAGGCGGAGCTTCAGGAGGAGATTACTCAGAATGAGCAAAAAGAGCTAAAGCTTCTGAAGAAAAGAGCTAAAGCTTCTGAAGAAAAATGAGTTGGACATTCTGCAGACAATGATTAAGGAGAGAAAAGAGGCGGGCCTTCAGAAGGAGGTTATTAAGGAGAAAAAGAGGCGGGGTTTCAGGAGGAGGTGATTAAGAAAGCACAAAAAGAGGCGGGGCTTCAGGAAGAAGTGATTAAGAAAGCACAAAAAGAGGCGGGGCTTCCGGAGGAAGTGATTAAGAAAGCACAAAAAGAGGCGGGGCTTCCGGAGGAAGTGATTAAGAAAGCACAAAAAGAGGTGAGGCTGAATAAGATGAAGAAGAAAAAAGAGGAGAGGCTTTTCAAGATTATTCAGGAGAAAAAAAGAGGCTGAGCTTCAGAATGAGATTATGAATATGAAGCCAAAAGGGACAAAAACAAAGAAGAGAAGAACGAGCGAGGTCCTGCAAGAGGCGCTTAAGGAGGAGAAAAGGATGACTCCGCCCGGAGAAGGAGATCTGAAGGAGAAATGGAGACTCATGGAAGAGGGCAACAAGTTTGCTGATGACATGAAGGTGTGTATACACACACACACACACACACTGTACACACACACACACACACGTAGCTCAGAAAGATGAATTCAAGAATGGGGGAAACTCTATGTAACAGCTTACCCTTGCTCTTACCATAGCAGAAGCAGAAGGAAGACACCAGGCTGCCTGCTGTCTTTGAAAAAGAAGCCCGGACAGGACAGTAAACCCATGAGACCCATTAAGATTATGAAGGAAGAAGAAGGAAACCAGCAATGGAGATGGTACAGAGGAAGTTGCTTGAACACAGGGGACCGCTGTGTTCATCGCAGAATGCCAGCCCCTTCCCGATGGTGTCAGTTTCTACTGTTTCTACAGTTTCTGGTGAGTGTGTGTGTGTGTGTGTGTGTGTGTGTGTGTGTATGTGTGTGTGTGTGTGTGTATGTGTGTGTGTGTGTGTGTGTGTGTGTATGTGTGTGTGTGTGTGTGTGTTCTCTGGCCTCAGGGTGAGCAGTGAAACTGAATCCCCATGCAGAGGAAGTGGCCTTCTTCTACGCTCAGATGCTGGACCATGAGTACACTGCCAAAGAGGTGTTCCGTAACAACTTTCTTACAGACTGGAGAAAGGTGAGAAACGGGGGGAGAAGGGGGTTGGGGGGAGGGGGGGGGGGGTGATGGACCCGCTCCCAGTCTCATTAGTGTTCACTTGTTACTACTTGTGTGTTTTCAGGCCATCAAAGCGGCCAATGAGAGGCTTACTGAAGAGTATGGCTACTGCACTCTGGACCAGCACCGTGAGCGCATTGGAAACCTCCGGATTGAGCCCCCAGGCCTGTTCCGTGGCCGAGGGGACCACCCCAAACGGCATGCTGAAGAGGAGGATTCAGCCTGAGGATGTCATCATCAACTGCAGCAAGTAAGAGGCATGCTGGGAGCTAGAGGCATGGTGGGAGTAAAGCCTGCTGGGAGTTAGAGGCATGTTGCTAAGTGTGAAGCTTGCTGGGAGTGAGTGCATGTTCCTAAATGTGATGCATTCTGGAAGTGAGGGCATGTTGGTACGTGTGATACATTCTGGGAGTGAGAGCATGTTGGTACGTGTGATGCATGCTGGTAGTGAGGGCATGTTCCTAAATGTGATGCATTCTGGGAGTGAGGGTATGTTGGTATGTGTGATGCATGCCTGGAGTGAGGGCATGTTGGTGGAACAAGGAAAACACCACCCTCACCCCCCCCACAGATAATCCATAATCCCAGAGCCCCCTGCTGGTCACAGGTGGAAGGAAGTTCGCCATGACAACACCGTTACATGGCTGGCCAGCTGGAGAGAGAACATTCAGAGCTCCTGCAAATACATCACGCTTCATGCCAGCTCCAAGCTTAAGGTACACGTTGGACCCAACCCACACAAGGCAGTAACAGTTTGCTAAAGAAACCACACTAGATATGCAGACCCCATTATAGACCAGTAAGTGATGCAACAGCAGGCAAAGTAAACCTTTTGCACTGTCCGCCCGGGGTGAGAAGGACTGGGAGAAGTACGAGGTGGCCCGGAGACTGAGCTCCTACGTGGACCAGATCCGGTCCCAGTACTACCAGGACATGGATTCCAAAGAGATGCTGATATGGCAGAGAGCCGTCGCTCTCTACTTCATAGATAAGGTGAGTGGAGGGCGGGACTTCCTGTCTGCGACGGGTCTGTGCTGTCATTGGCTGAGCACATGGCCTGAAGGTGTGACGTGGAAACGACTGCCACCCTTCAGTTTGAGATGCTAAGGTCCACTGCGTTATCGTTACGACCGAATCACGAAACGAACGGAGATTCGATTTGCTGCCGCAGCTGGCCCTGAGGGCGGGGAACGAGAAGGTGGCGGGGAGACAGCGGACACGGTGGGCTGCTGCTCCCTCCGTGTGGAGCACCTCACTCTGCACAGGCACCTGGGCGAGGACGAGTACGTGGTGGAGTTTGACTTCCCGGGAAAAGACTCCATCCGCTACTGCAGCCGAGTGCCCGTCGTCAAGAGTTTAGACATCGGCCCGAACTCTTCCTCAACGTTTCCTCAGCGCTGCGTTTATGTTTCTTGTTTATGTTTATCTGGAATGGTTCCGATGCACTGTCCTGTTGTTCTGTGCTCCAGGTCTATAAAACCTCAAGGTATTCATGGAGAACAAGCAGCCTGGATACGATCTGTTCGACCGACTGACCGTGAGTCTTGAACCCGATTGCTTCTCTTTTCTGACTGAAAATGTATAGCTGAATCGAGAATATCTTTGTGTGTGTGTGTGTGTGTGTGTGTGTGTCTATAATACTCCCACTCTCTCACTATCTGCGCAGACGTCCACTCTGAATACATATCTCAGCTCTCTGATGCCCGGTCTGACCGCCAAAGTGTTTCGCACCTACAACGCCTCCATAACCCTGCAGAAAAGACTGGCAGAACTGTCCTGCAGTGAGTATCTACACCTCTGCTCCGTCTGACACACCTGTACACTTACCTGTTACCTGTCCCACCCCTACAGTCTTATGCACCATATATGAGTTATATAATCATACCGACATCCAATTACATATACCTGTGCATCTAACAAAGTCACTCCTAACCACAGTCAAACCCCGCCCCCCCCTCTCTCTCTCTCTCATGATAGAATCAGATGGCCAAGCTGAGAAGGTGCTCGCCTACAACAGGGCGAACTGTGCAGTTCCAGTTCTCTGTAACCACCAGCGGGCGGAGCCAAAGAGCTTTGAGCAGTCCATGGCCAGCCTGCAGGCCAAGGTACACAAGGGGGCGGAGCCATAAGCACTGGGGAAATGATTAGGGGAGGAAGAAGACATGTAGAGCACAGATAGAGGGAGGAGGAATGAAGAAGGCATCTTGTTCTTGCTCCCATGTTCTCTTTCCTGCTCCTGCAGATTAACAGTAAGACGCAGGAGCTGGCCCAGGCCAAGACTGAGCTGAAACTGGCCAAATGGAAGGCCAAGGGCTGCCCTGGCAACAAGTTGCATGTGTGAGTGTCCCACGTGTGCATTATTCCCTCACAAGTGTGTGTGTGTGTGTGTGTGTGTGTGTGTGTGTGTACGTGCGTGTGTGCGTGCGTGCATTTGTGTGTGTGTGTGTGTGTGTAATTTACTGTGTGTGTGTGTTTCAGTGACGTTGAGAAAAAGCGGAAAGCCACTCGTCGCCTTGAGGACCAGTTACTGAATTTGAACATTCAGGCCACAGACAGAGAGGAGGGCAAACAGATCGCCCTAGGAACCTCCAAACTCAACTACCTGGACCCCCGCATTACCCTCACCTGATGAGCGCACACACACACGCACACTCACTCACACACGCCACACACACACCATGCTGGAAACATTTTGAATAAAAATCAGAAGTCATCACCTTTTTCTCTGAACTATCTAAATTGTACAGTGCAGAGGGGTGAATGTGTGTGGACTGTGTCTGGTGAATTAATGCCTGGCTGTTTAATCTTTTACTCTCTCTTTCTCTCTCTCTCTATCTCTCCAGGTGCATGAACATGAATGTGCCCATGGACAAAATCTACAACAAAAGCCAGAGAGAAGTTTGCCTGGGCTATCGACATGGCCGAAGCAAACTTTAAGTTCTGAGCCCGCACTGGCTGTTTAACAGCACTGACCCCCCTCCTCCCCCTACCATACCCCCACCGCATGACAAAACACAAAAAATATATTTTATAAGTACAGTGTTGAATATTACTCTGATGAATGTGTGTGTATTTAAGATATCTTATATAATCTAATCAAAATCTATTGCAAAACAATGATATTTTTTCTGGTTTTCTTTTGTTTGTTTTTTTGTGATGCCCACACTGGCTGTTTTAACAGTGATGACCCCTTCATCCCCTACCATTCCCCCACCACAAAAAAGAAAATAAAAGCTTTCTCCTTTAAAGAACCATCCCAATGATTTTACTAGTACAGTGCTGAATATTACTTTGATGAATATGTCTGTATTTAAGATATTTAATAAGATCTATTTAAAATCTATTTCAACACAAAGATCTTTTTTCTGGTTTTCTTTTTTTTTTTTTTTTGATGGCTATGCCATTTATACAACCACATGCATTTCCAGAGGAGCTCATTTCAGCATTTTGCTCAGTACAGGGTTCATACACTTTTTCACCAATGATTTTCAATGACTTTTCCATGACTTCTCCACAACCTTTAACTAAATTTCCAAATGACTTTATCTCAGCGGGACGATTTAAAATTATTTATTGTAACACTAAGTAAAATTAGGTCTGCATCTGAATCAGTTACCACAATTGCAGGGCAGTGTAAAGTCTAGGAAATCACTGTGGAATTATTGCCTGGCGTTTACTTAGTTACTTACTGGTCGTGGTAGCGTTTATGAATGCCTTTTTCTTCTGGGGTGTGATTGGTGTTCGGGGTAAAAGAGGATATCGTGGTTTCATGGAGTGAGGAAGAGAGGAAAATTGTACAGAGGTCTAACTGTGTATCAGTAAGGGAAAATGCTACCGTAAAACTGCTATAATGCATTATCCTTTTTGAACCTGTAGATGTCAGTCTTTCCTAAAGAGAGCAAAAGCAGTCTTCTCATTCCATCAGAGTTGGTGGTGAATCCTGTGAGCCATCATGAGTGACAGAACACTCAGAAATGTCCCCTAGAACTGTCAGGTCTGCCAGGCTATAGAACTCTGGGTAAGAATGTGTTGCTGAGAAAAGCAATATTTAACATTTATCATTTGGTAAACAAATTCTTATATCCCCAAGCCTTGATATGCAGAGATTTCTACTGGAAAAAGTTGATCACATCACAGTTCCTCTTTAAACTTTTAGTTTTGCTGAAAATTAGTTCCACCTTTTTATCAAACCTAAAAATGAGATTTAGAGGTAATATTAGCAAATCCAGCTCGGATTAGAAAATCCTAGATGAGACAGAGGATGAATATTTAACCTCCAAGGCCTCAGTGTGGACATGATGGGGGCCAAGTTAGATGTCATTTGAAAAGAACCATATAATCCCCCCCCCCCCCCCCCCGGCTCCCAGCTCCCTCACACCCACCCCCCTGCAAACAGTTGGACATTCAATTGAAAGCAGAAAACTCTCTCCCTAGCCCTCCAATAAATCTACTTTCAAGGCCTCTACCCCCTGAATGGACTTGCAAATGACCCTTCTCTGAAGCCCTACTGCATTAGCATAGAGCGCATTAGCATACAGATGTTTCCAAGAAAGGGAGAGCTGGCCCACAAAGGCCGCCCTGCGAGGCCCCCCCCCCCACCCCCCTTTTTGTGTTTGTCACCGTTTCCCTTTCTTTCAACAGAATGGCTACTGTCTTTGTCTGATGGATGGCTCTTCAATGGGCTCTTGGTCTGGCCTTCCCAGAATCGCTGAAGAAAGGCACAGCACAAAAAAAACACTTCTGTTCCCTTCTGAAGCCATTTGTGTGTGTGTGTGTGCGCTGTAGTTTGTTCCAGGTCTTTACATTTTATGCAAGTAATATTCAGATTTTTTAGTTTCATAGTTTGATGCCATTTACAAACACGTGGAGTATCCTTCAGTTTAGTGAATGACAGACAACTCGCCATTGTGTTTATCTGAAAAGTTTCATATAAACCAGACTGAGACACTGGCTTGTTTTTTGAATGACAGGTTTATTTCAAAACAAAGGTGTAAAAAATATATTAAGATAAAAAGAGGGATGTCCCTCCTGCGGAATGTAAACAATACACTTAAATTATATATAAAAAAAACAAATAATATAAACCAACACAAAATATAGTTTTGCTTTAATAACAAGAACATGAAATAAATAGATTTTAAGTTAACAAATGCAAAAGCTTGTCTTTTCAGTCACACAGTTAAGGCAAAAGTAAATGATCACAGTTGCACTACAAAATAAGCTCTAGGCTCACTAGTCAAAACAACTTAAAAATAAAACTATGTACATGGAAAACAATGATTTATGACCCCCTCCCCCCAAACCAAACACTACATCCCCCAACAGTTCAGATGCTTAAGTATTCATTTTATATTTTTTTAAAAACAACCATTCTGGAAATTTAAAGAAGTTATTCGCCACACGTCACCTCAGTCATTTCCTCTGGACATTTAAAAAAAAGACTAGAGACTTTTAAATCTCAGGAACACTGATACTCATATGTTGACATAACTGTCCCTTTGTCAAGTTAGCATAGACCACAATTTCTAAGACCCATGTTCATTAGATCTGGATGGCAATAACTGCCAGATAATGTATTAAATTTAAGATCACATCAGAAACTTTTACACTGTTGGTTTCAGGACAAACATTGCATTATGACTACAAGCGTTATTACAAATGGACAACCTATCATGGGTAATGTTAGATTGGTAAATGGAGACTGAGAGCAATGGGTGTGTCGTTTCATTTAACAAGGTAGAACATAAACACAACCACCCATTTGCTAAAAGGATCATACTAGTTAAAATCCTGAGATGACATTCTACATTCAAGAAAGTCTATTTTACTTCTTCTTAAAGCTACAAAATAGCTCAGACAAAGCACTTTAAAATTAACTGGGTAAAGCATTTTTTCAGCATATTAGAGAAATTACACAGTCTTGAAAAAGAAACTCTTTCCGTGGGACATAAAAATATAAATAAACCACAAAAGCCCTATGGTTAGACTATTTGATAATACTGTCCATTAGACGCCTTCACTAAAGGCTACGATTTACTTACAGTACATTTTGGAATAAACATAAGATTAATATGAACTCTGCCTACGAGACTTCACATACTTTCTTCTCAGCTTTGGTAAAAAATGAAATAAAAAAATACAAAAGTAAGAAGACATGTGCCTTGGAGTAAACCACTGTAAGCCTATTCCTTTTCGATGATGTTTATTTTATGTCACGAGCAATACCACTGTAAATGCCGGCAATGTTACACTTCGACTTTCGTGGTTAGCCCCAATACACGTCCTCTTTTATTATTAACACTTTTTTCAAACCTATAAAATGGGTACAGAAAATTCTTGAACAGAACTCTCATTTTTTCCAGGAAACAATAATATAGTATAAAGCTACGCCAAGTACCCATGAATAGCTAAAAGGGGTATACAACAGTATACATTGTCAGATTTCAAAGTTTAGCTAGTTATTCACTAAACAAAGCACCGCCCGAACTGCTTCGAGGAAAATGCAATATGCACATAGATTTAGTCGTCTGAGACAGACAGGCGGCTGAAAATGGGAAGTCGTCTGCCTTCGAAACTCGGAGAATCGCAACCACTGAGGCTACTGGAGCTGGTGTAGCCTTCTTGGTCGGAGAGAGAGTCCGCGGACGCACTTCTTTGCAGCACTGTCAGCCCGGTGAAGGTGAACGCGTTGCGGTGGCGATTCGGGGCTGCGCTCTTATGCGCACAGCCGCTGTAGCTTTTGGAGTCATTGATCGCGTAAAAGCGCGGGTTTGGTGGCTGGTCATTGCCGAGGTCGGTGGAGAACGGATAGTTGTGCTTCAGAGCGCCTGGCTCTGGGAATATTGGGGAAAGGAGGTCTGGGCTGCCGGTGGAAGGAGGAGGGGATACCGAAGACGCCCTGGAAAAGGTCAGGGTCTCCGGGACCGCCTGGAACCCGGTGTGCACTTGAGACGAGAAACCAGCGAAGCTAATGCTCTGACGCAACAACTGGGGGCGTTCTCGCATCTGTTGACGTTGCGATGGCAAGTCGCCAGCCGGACCATGCTGCTCGTCTGCGTTGTGGATGAAGTGACAGCGCGCGCCATAGGGACAAAAACCGATGGTGTGGAACGTGCGACAGGGCTCGGTTTTGTACTTGGGGTGTCTACTAAGACCTCGAAGCTCCTCCATGCCATGAGCGAACTGACACTTTGCTCCGTATTTACATGTACCGCTCTCCTCATAAGTGCGACATAACTCAGTCTTGTAGCGCGTAGAGATAGGAGGAGTGGAGGCTGGAGACTTTGGAGACGACAGAGAGCTCGTGCTGATACTCAACCCGGGCGGCGGCATAAGTGGCGGCGTAGGCAGCACCTGCTCGCCGGTTCCGAAGCTGCTCACATGACTCTCAATCATGCTGACCGAACGATCCACTCGAAATGGTATCTGGTTGATAGACGACCTGGGCAATTGTTGCTGTCCGCGGGTCCAGTTTTGGTTTCCCTGCTGTATAGGCCAGCAGACCAGCTCACTGGCGGGGTCGGTGCTGCCGCAGCTGTTGAACTTGGAGTTGGGGAGGGTGACTGGGCACATGGAGTGTCGGCGCTGAAATCCCACAGCGCGTTGTTTCGGGGTGGCGGGTCCTGCGCCAGCTGTCATGTCCAGGCCTCGAAAATTCTGTTACACAAGAATGGGATAAAAGCACATTCCAACGTAAGACACTTAAACTGTAATTGGCAACCAGAAACCAAGCAGTTCCATAATCCCAGAAAATACCCATACATTATCGAGGAGACAAATGCGAGTCTAATTACTGTACGCTCATTACTGAACCTCATTATTGAACACTTTTTGAAAACACTGTTTAGGCAAATCTTGCGTGCAGTGGTGTGACTTGCCGTAAAATCATTTTACAGACGTTCTGAAGAATGAGAGCGCATCAAGACAGCTGAACAATTATACATGTTTTCTCCAACATTAAAAAGAGTAAAACGTTGACTTCGCGTAAAAATCTACTCAACAAATGCCCAGAAAATGCCTCCTTGCAATAGACAAGTCGACTATAAGCACCGTATTAGCTCAAACTGTAACTTTCCAAATTAGTGATTAGTTAAACTCCTGCAATGAACTTTAATCGCATGAAATCTTTAACGGCAAATTTGCGAATTCGAAAGTTCTCACCTTGCAAAATTCGTCATCCAGCTCCAGGAAGGGTGTTAGGAAGTCGGATGGCATTGTGCCGATAGTTCAGTAAATTATCCCAACAGTATGTGTGGAAATGTGATTGCCTGACCACCCCAACCGACCACTTTCAAAGTTTAGAATCCAGATGCTGGAGTCTCAATAAATAGACTTAGCGTTGCGGACTCCACCCACACCAGTGCGACACAGGCGGGTCCTCAGTGAAGTTGACGCCCTTCTCAGTTTCAGTGTCAGAACTTCTGTTCTTGTTTCGGAAATTCCGGCCTCGCCGTTCACGAGTCCTCATCCTGAAAAGACGGAGGGATGTTAAGAGTAAACTGAAGCAGAGAAAGATAGAAAACTAAGCCTCGTGCTTACAAATTTTTAAAAACGTTTTCTGCTCTGCCCAGACAAATTGATAGGAAAGTACATAAATGAATGAGCAGCTGGAATTTGATTAGTTTCTTTAAATTAACTTAATTTCCAATCCATTTAACAAAGTACAATACACTGCATGAATATCATACCACGTGTACATTTTACAAGCAATTACTTGACCGAAGAATTCCAGGGAGGGTTCTTTCTTATTGTTTATATAAAGTCCTTTTTCTTCAAAGTTTTATTCTTGTTTGATTTTGAATATTTTTGTTTCTCAGCCTGTCTTCTCCACTCCATTGTCAAGCAAAGCCCATTTTAACTGGATAAAGTTTTAGATTTAACATCAGTAGACAGATGGCAAACATCCAAACTGTTGTCGTTTATTATAATAATAATAATAATAATAATAATGTTATTTTACTGGTTTTAGACCCAGTAAAGGCTCATCTACAGTTGCAAAAAGTCATGTGCCTAAGATCTCCTTTGCCTGCCTCCTGGTTGCCCAGGAACAGTAGTTTGCTCATCTGCATAATGCTTTGTGCCCCAACAAAACAATGAGTGAATGTCATTAGAATCCACTTCTCTTAAGCTGCCAATCTGGCACCAAGCAACACAGTGAACAGACATCTTATGACACCTTTTGTAAACTTTGACTAGCCTCGAGTGGCTTTACGCTACAGTTTGTAAATTGCCTCGATGGTAGTTGCTGTCATTTTTGTTTAGCTCTGATGTTTTTGCACACTATGTCCTGTTTAGCATGCAAAGGCACCTTAGTAGTAAGTCTGCTTTTTTGTTTCAAAGTGGAGTGCTCTTAGAAGGACACATACTGAATTTGAACAGAATCATTTCCACTGCAGGACAGGAACTAGGCAAATAGCAGCTGAAATTGCCATGACAACACTACTGTTTTTCAACTGAGCTATAGCACATCATCACACCCAACATATCAAAATGCCTGAATATCACCACCAGCTGCAGTATACATCTAAGATGCTAAAAAACACATGTTAAAAAAAATATTTTTTTTAATCTGCAGGAGGAATTATTCTTTTTTCACCACACACACACACACACACACACACACACACACACATATATATATATATATATATATATATATATATATACACATTCACCGGCCACTTCATTACGTGACAGGAGTGGCACCCGGTGTGGTCTTCTGCTGCTGTAGCCCATCTGCTTCAAGGTTTGACATGATGTGCGTTCTGAGATGCTCTTCTGCATACCTTGGTTGTAATGAGTGGTTATTTCAGTTACTGGTGCCTTTCTATCAGCTCAAACCAGTCTGAGCATTCTCCTCTGACCTCTGCCATCAACAAGGCATTTTCACCCAGAGAACTGCCACTCATTGGATATTTTCTCTTTTTCGGACCATTCTCTGTAAACCCTAGAGATGGTTGTGCGTGAAAATCCCAGTAGATCAGCAGTTTCTGAAATACTCAAACCAGCCTGCCTGGCACCAACAACCATGCCACGTTCAAAGTCACTTAAATCAACTTTCTTCCCCATTCTGATGCTTGGTTTCAACTTCAGCAGATCGTCTTGATCATGTGTACATGCCTAAATGCATATATATATATACGGTACATACATTTTTCTTGACTTCAGGCTGGTACTTCAGACCTCTTTAGCTTCTGCTTGTTTCGGTGGTCAGTTGCTTGAAGAAGTTTTCTCTTCAGCTTGTGAAACGCATATTCAGTCAGATTCACATCGGGTGACTTGGCCAGTCAAGAATTTTCAAGTTTTTGTCTTTGAAAACCTCCTCTGTTGCTTTAGCAGTGTGTTTGGGATCATTGTCTTGCTGTTGGATAAAGCATCGTCCCCTGAGTTTGGAAGCAGTTGATTGAACATGAGCAGATAAGATGCTTCTGGAAACATTAAAATTAATTCTGTTGCTACTAGCAGCAGTTACATCATCAATGAAGACAAGTGAGTCCCAAACCATAATACCCCACCACTATGTTTCATAGATGAGGGGGAGTGGATGGGTGGGGTGCTTTGGATCTTGGGCAGTTCCTTTCGGCCTCCAGAGTTTTCTCTTGCCATCACTCTGATTGAAGTGAATCTTGGGCTCATCTGTTCTCAAGAGCTCTTCCAGAACCCTGCTCTTTAGGCTCTTTAGGTACTTCTGCTTGTACTCAAACCTGGCCATCCTGTTTTTGCAGCTAACTAGTGCCTTTTATCTTCCAGGTTAGCCTCTGTAGTTCTGTTTGTGAAGTCTTCTGCAGATTGTAGTCACTGACACATCCATACCTGCCTCCTGAAGAGTGTTTCTGATCTCTCGAACAGGTGTCTGGAGGTTTTTCCTCATTATGGTGAGAATTCTTTGGTCATCAACTGTAGAGGTCTTCCTTAGTCTACCAGGCCATTTGCGATTACTGAGCTGAGTATCATTATCTCACTCTTCAGCAAGGTCCTTAAAGTTTGAAAGTATGCTTTGTAAGTTACTGTGGGCAAGACTAGCTGCTAGACGTAGATTTGGTGTTACCATTCTTCCCACCACTGGCCTGTTTGCAGGCTAAGTGTAATTAGCATTAGCAAGCTCAGAGTGACAAAAACAGCCAATAAAAAAAGCTTCACAAAATCTGAATTGGGTGAGTTAGCTTGTGTCCAGCTCAACCGTGGAAAATGTGTATTGGTGTGTGAACCGTGGAACACAATACCCTTGAAATGAGTGAGCTGCCCTTTGTCCAGTCACCCAGAGATAATGGGAAGAAAAGACACTAATGGTCCTGCTCAGTCCTCAGGCTCGACAGTTTGCCACTAAGTTGACTATCAAATATAACCACAGTACTTTTTTACAATTTAAACGTTATTTTCATTAATTGCAGTGCCTGGATGAATCCCAGTGTTGCATAATTAATACTTAACTGCTGAACTCTTTGGTTGAAGCAAAAGTGACTTCAAGAGTAATAAATAACCTCACAAGGCCTTTTTTGTGGAGGTGTGCGGGGGGGGAGGCGGGGGGGGGTTGTTATATTATTTTTGAGTTTCCACCAAAAAAGTCCCAGCACAGCAAATTCCATCCACAGGAAGATGCATTTTAAGTGAGCTTTACTCACCCTGTTCTGGGAAGAGTTGGGAGCAGGTGCCTTCTCCCAAAATAATTCTGTTTCTGTTTGTCTGACCCATTATGAGGTCATATGGACATGAATGGCATACATAATTCCCCATTCACTACAGTTTTATACTTTTCTTAAGGAAAGATAAGAGATAAAATGTCCATTTTTGTAATTCAATTGTAAAATGACATTATGTTACATTACAGCAGAAACTGTTATCCAGACCGACTTACACAGAATTATACAATTTTGTTCGGAACAAAGTTGACAATTGTAAATTGATGCTAGTGGCATTTAGCTAGTGGTATTTTATTATGCAAAACCCAAAGCAAACAATTTTGGAAAACATTGTTTCTAGGATAAGGCAGGGAAGACACACACATCCCTGGAGAGCAAAGCATGATCTGTGCACACAAACTGAGAAATGTACACATTACCACTAATGAATAAATAATAAATAAAAATGTTAATTCACTGAATCTAACACATGCGCACCGTTCCGTTTCCCTAAGCTTGACTTTCTGATTGTTCATATTTTATTCCTCTCAATGGAATTGATATCTTAAAAAAAATTATATCATATAAATCCTGATGAGCCTGTAGCATGTGAACATTCTCCCATCAAAGCCATTATATTTCAAACACCACTAAATAATATTTTGATACAATCTGGAACCTTTTACTTGCTAAGCTAAGGTTCTGTGTGTGTGTGTGTGTGTGTGTGTGTGTGTGTGCTTTTACATGCTTGTACTGTATGTGCTTGTGTGTGTGTGTGCATGTGTGCATACATCTGTGCACTTGTGTGTGTATGTGCAGCATACATTTGTATGATTGTGTGTGCATTTGTGTGTGTGTACGCATTGCATGCATTTATGTGTGTATGAATTTATGAGGTTTAATGCTTGTGTGTGCATGTGTGTGTTTGTGTGCATGCATCTGTGTGCTTGTGCATGCGTATGTGTGAATGCATGTATGCATTCGGGTACGTGTGTGTGCATGTGTTTGTGCATATGCATGCATGCACCAATGTTTTTTTGTGTGGGTAAAGGTGATGGAGGAGTGGGCACTCTTCTGTCTTTTCTTTTCTTTCCGACATTCAGTTGCATAAGAGTGCTAAGCCATTTCCAACCCTTTGTCCGCTGGGCCTCACAGTGAGCGTGGGGGTTTCTGTTGTTGTTACTGTAAACCACAATAAGGGTTTTCCCTACCAATCTCCACCACTGACATCGTCTGTAAAGGGGGTAAACTGCAGCAGTTAGGCAGCGGGTCTCTGGAGATAAGATGACATGGGGCCTGCTGGTGAGAGAATGCAGTCATCCTGCCAAGAGAATCCCCAGTGATACGCGTTCATTTCATCTGCTCTGCCGGTGGCAAAGGGCGGGGGGGGGGGGGGGGGGGGGCGTGGCGGCTGGGGGTGTACAGCTGGGAGGAGCAAGCGGGGCAATGCTGCAAGAGCAGTACCCAAAGCACACGATGCTGATCCAAGATCAGGTAAGCCAATCCTGACCCTTACGCCCCAACTTATAGAACATGAAAAGTCCAGCAGGTCCAGGATCAGGCCTTGGTGGCTCAATATGTCTGCATATTGATGCTAAAGCTTATGTGAGTCAGGGCAGTCAGATGGACTCTGCGGCTAATTTAGGTGCAATACACAAGGGACTTAAACTTAGGCTTTAAGGAGACGCCAGCTCTCTGTTACAGCCTGCATGTCCTCCACATGCCTTCTCTCTATTACAGCCTGCATGTCCTCCGCATGCCTTCTCTCTGTTACAGCCTGCATGTCCTCCGCATGCCTTCTCTCTGTTACAGCCTGCATGTCCTCCGCATGCCTTCTCTCTGTTACAGCCTGCATGTCCTCCGCATGCCTTCTCTCTGTTACAGCCTGCATGTCCTCCGCATGCCTTCTCTCTGTTACAGCCTGCATGTCCTCCGCATGCCTTCTCTCTGTTACAGCCTGCATGTCCTCCGCATGCCTTCTCTCTGTTACAGCCTGCATGTCCTCCGCATGCCTTCTCTCTGTTACAGCCTGCATGTCCTCCGCATGCCTTTTTATCTGAGCAACATGTCAGCCAGAACCTGCTTGGGACCCCCTAAGTGTTAGGTCACGTTCTGCATGATGTTAAGAGCCGAAATGTTCAGCACAAATGTTTTGTCGTCGCGCTTCGCGGACGCCGTGCGGTAGGCCCTCGGGCGCAGGACGGCCTCAGCGTGGGCGCGGGCGTCAGCGTCTTCAGGAGTCGTCACGTGCTGTTAGCACAGCTGTCCTCCCTGCAAACAAGACAAGATAAGCCCGCTTCTCGAAAGCACGAACTGGCCCTCTTCAACCTTCCACTGTGTCCCTGACCAGGGTTATCATACCACCCCTTCGTGACATAAGGCCACGTTCTCAAATCTGAGCAATCTGAGAAGATTCAACACCCACCCGTCTGAATGCCATATCGGTGATTTAGGATATATGAGGTGCGCCACTAATATAGTTATGATAAAGAACTTGGAATTGTAGATAAAAATGAAAAAAAATGATCATTCTGGTTCAGTCATATCACATAATCCGTTTAATTGACCAGAAAGGCACATTAATGAAACACAGTGAGGGATTTAGTCAGATTACGCAGTAACATATGCAATGTCAATTCAGCTTCTAATTAAACAGTGTTCATATGAGGCCAAAAGGGACCAACTGAGAGTACAATGTACGCTATCACTGTTAATTTGCCACGAAACATTGTATTGTGTATTTCATTGTAAATTTTGTTTATTTTTTATTATACATAGAAGTCTTTGAAAAAAAATATAAATATGGAATGAGATTTACCGGGACAGGAAATGGTTAAATTACAAATATCTGTTGTTCCCTTGAAATCTAATGGACAAAATGTCAAAACCGGTCCATAAGGATTCACATTTAGCCACTGTCAGCAAAGTACACAACAAATTTAGCAGCACTGCTCCTTTCTCAAGCTAGGGTGAAATTGGGATTCCCGCTGCAGCCCTGTCGGCCCGTGAAAACAGGCCTGCCCTGTTCCCTGAAAATGCGTGTGTGTGTGTGGTTAAGTGACACAGCAAAGACACCAAATAGGTTTCAGGCAAATGTCATTACGTGTGGGGCGCGAACCGCATTGTAAACATCTGCGCTGGACACCGCTCTCAGCCGAAAGCTATACACCTTTAAAACACAATGGTGTCTTATCGCCAACAGGAAAGTAAACACTTCACCAGCCCCATTATGGCCTGACAGAGGCGAGCAAACAGCCGCTATCCCGGAGCAACACTTGTTGTCTTGTCTCAGATAAAGGGGGGGATGTTTAATTTGGAAAGAAAAGCAGCTGAATTCGTATTTGTCGAGAAAGGGTGTTAGTAAACCACACTAAAGCCTACCTCAACAGCCCTGAGAGAGGCCATTGTTTCAGCAACAAAAGTGAGAAACTGCCGGTGAGCTATGTAGCTCTTTAAGGAACTGCATCGTTTGTTTGTTCGTGTGCAGGCTTGTGTGGTTTTTTTTTGTTCACGTGACGTGAACTCATTCTGTGAGGGATAACATTGCCACTTTCGTATCGTATGGTTGTGTGATAATTTGGGTTTTTTAAAATAATCATTCCTTCATTGTTTCAATCAAAAGGTAGAGGGAAGATTCAGAGGGACTCCACAACACATGCAGACACACACACTCACTCGCACGTACACACACATGCACACAAACACACACGCACACACACACACACGCACACACACACCCACACACACTCACACACACACACACGCGCGTATACACACACAATGACACACAATGACACACACACACACACACACACTAGGATGGCCTTGCTTAGAAAGAGACAATTACCAGGAACAATGGACATGTGAAGGCATCGTATGGTTCCACCAATTATGCGTGAGTGATGGTGCTCGGGCCATCAACAATGGGATTATGCAGATGTGCCTCCCCCGTCCCCCCGAATGGCCATGTGAAAAGCCGGCCATGCCATCGCACTTCCGTAAGAGGATCCATTCATCGCCTGGTTCATTAACGTTTAATCCATCCTGGCCCTGTATATTACATTACATTACAAGCATTTGGCAGACGCTCTTATCCAGAGGGACGTACAACAAAGTGTATAACCATAACCAGGAACAAGTATGACGAAACCCCTAGAGAGAAGTACCGGTCCAAGTACAGGGAACAACCGCATAGTTCAACTTGGACCCTGGTGGTTAACTGATTAACACTAACAACGAGAACGGCAACAACGCAATCTATAGAAAAATAAAAATAAATAAAAATACAAGTAGTCGTTAAGACTGGCGCATCAACTAAGTCACCTATTAAACAGCTGCCTAGTTACAACCCTAAGTTTAGTCATTTACAGGGGGGGAAGGGAGGGATGGGGAGAGGTGCAGCCTGAAGAGGTGGGTCTTCAGTCGTCGTTTGAAATGGGTCACAGTCTCAGCTGTTCTGACCTCCACAGGGAGGTCATTCCACCATCGTGGGGCCAGAACAGACAGGAGACGTGTTCTGGAAGTGCAGGTGCGAAGAGGGGGAGGTGCTAGGCGTCCTGAGGTAGCAGAACGGAGGGATCTGGCTGGCATGTAGGGTTTGAATATCTGTAGCAGGCCACAAAGCAGTAACCTGGCCTTTCACCTCCAGAAAAAACAAGGCCCGGGTCCTCAGCCTCAGACCTGGGGGGTCGTGAGTCCTGATCTGTGAGCGCGGCGCCGCGGCAGCGGGGGGCGCCGTTAGCGGGTCAGGAAGCGGGCTGGCGCTGCGGGCGCGGGCGCGGAACCCCGGCGGCCTAACCGCCCGCCTGCCTGCCTGCCTGCGATTGGCCGCCCCGGGTAACTGCGTTTACGCGGTCGGGCGGAGCGGGGAAGGGCGCTCAGAGGCGCTGGTGCGGGGGGGGGGGGGGGGGTTCACGGGTGCCATCTGCGCGGCCGTGCCAGCTCACCGCGGGTTTCCTGCCCGCTTTCGCAGCGGGCGAACCCCGGGCCCGGCCCCGAGCGCTGGAGCGCTCTCGCGCGGCCGGACATCCTCCTGCGGATTCGCCACCGCGCCTCTGGACCCCTGCCATGCCCTCGCCGGTCTTATCTACCCGCAATCATGGCTGTTGGGCTTGTCGTTTTCGTTTATTTCTTCTTTTTTTTTTTCTTCTTCCTCTCGACCAGGACGGAATGACTAGGCGACTGTTGGGCAGACCGCTACAGCGTTTACATAACCCTGGATAACAGACACGCTGTCGGCGACCGTTTGCACTGTTGTGGGCGTGGGGAGGGGGGGGGGGGGTGGGGGAGTGGGGGGGATTTGGTTAACTCCAGCCTTGAGGTCTTGGCCAAGATTGCGCTAGTTTCCCACAAAGATACAAAACACACAGGCACCAGAAACCGTCTGTTACTCAACGCTTATTTATATGTCAGAGATGGATAGGAACAGTGCTGGTATTGGTGAGGCACATAGCTCAGGAGGTAAGAGCGGTTGTCTAGCAGTCGGAGGGTTGCCGGTTCGATCCCCCGCCCTGGGTGTATCGAAGTGTCCCTGAGCAAGACACCTAACCCCTAACTGCTCCCAACGAGCTGATTGGTACCTTGCATGGCAGCCTTTCACCGTTGGTCTGTGTGTGTGTGAATGGGTGAATGAGAGGCATCAATTGTAAAGCGCTTTGGATAAAAGCGCTATATAAATGCAGTCCATTTACCATTTACATTTACATTCAGAACTGATGACCTGGTGGCTCCCTTGTCCTGTGACAGTGAGCCGTGTGAACGGAGAGCTGCTTGCCCTGTTTAGCAGAAGCCAGGACGTTCCTGCTGTCCGCCCTGGGCGTTTCTGTTCAGTTCAGCCAGCCCCCCGCTCCAGCGACCGGCTCCTGAGAACTCCTTTCGGTTCCCCTCAAAATCTGCCAGTTGCTGTTTATCACCATGACTGCACAGCGGGGGCAACAGGCTCCGCCCCCACGAGCAGACTTCCCAACCCCCCGGCCCCTCACCCCTCACCCCCCACCTTTGTGTAGCTCACAAGGGGCCTTTTGTTGTGGCCTTCCATATGCCAGGCTAGAAATGCGTCTGGCTCAGATAAATATGCCCGGCCGGCCAGTAAACAAGTCTGGAGTACTGGCAGGGATGGACGAGAACAGGAAGAGGGTGCCCAAATGGCATTTTGGGGGAGGGGCATTCAGGGAGGTGGGAGGGTGGGTCCCGCACCAAATCAATGCTGCCAGCGACAGGGCTGAACACTGGCCTTTGGCAAGCCTGTGTTTAAAGTTCTCATAATCTGAGCCCTGCTGTTAGTATTGAACAAGGGCAGGCTATCACACACACACTCACGCACGCACACACACACACACGCACGCACGCACACACGCACGCGCACGCGCACACACACACACACGCACGCACGCACACACACACACACGCACGCACGCACACACACACACACACACACACACACACACACACGCGCACACACACACACGCACACACACACGCGCACACACACACACACACACACACACACACACAAACACACTCACACAGATGCTTTATTTGTATTGCACTTTTAGAAAGGACATGGTCACAAAGCAGCTTTACAGGGATTTGGGCCTGAACCCCCCAAGAGGCCACCTAGGGTAACAGTGGCAAAGAAAACCTCCCTGGCTGGTAAAAACCTTCAGTAGAACCTGACTCAGAGTGGGGAGCCCATCTGCCACTGGCTAGCACCGGGTAACTGTAAAAAGGCTGATTACAAAATGCATGTATAATAAACAGAAACATGACAGTACACAGGTGTCAGAGACAATATGAAATTGATGCTGGGCAAGAATGACTGTATTCCTGATGAGAGATAAGTCAGAAGGCTAGTGAGTGGTGCTGTCAGGCAGGAACAGGCATAGAGCTGCAGCTGAACCAACTGCCTCTGGAGGAGGGCGCTCATCTGGTCTTATAGCTACTGCTCCAAGCAGCTGCCCTAAGCAGGGAAAAAAGGAGGAATACCATCATTAGGCAGCTCAGATATGTTGGTGAGGAGACAATGGTGAGGGAGGAGGTGCCTTTGTGCAATAAGGAAAACCCTGGCAGAATAGACGTGTTTCAGCATAGCTGAGTCAGTCGCTACCAGACTATACCAGAGCATGACTGTCTCGTCTTAACACAGAGATGCCATGCGTGATCCAGGGCCAGCGCTGACAGCTCAGTCCACCAGAGGCTCTATGGCTTATGTCAGCCATCCAGCCCTGTCCCTCAGCTATGGGACTGCCTATGGAGAGACTGCCTTACACGCCGAACATGAGCAGGAAAATTTTTCCATTATTATTATTATTCAATTAGGCTCTATCACATATGGTACATTTCTCGACTCTAGGAACAACAAAGAGGCCTGCCCCCTTTGAGTGGAGCATTCATGAGGAATTACATGACAATTACAATTACATTTACATGAGCTAGTGCATGTAAAGCTTTAAAAGTAAGAAGTACCTTATAATATGTCCGGAATTTAACTGTTAGCCAGTGGAGAGAAGCTAAAACTGGACTGATGTGGTCAAATCTCCTTGTTCTGGTTCGAATTAAAACAGCTGTCTTTTGAATCATGAGTGGACCTTTCACAGAGCAATCTGTGAATGTGCACATCCAAACAAAAGAGCATTACAATAGTTTCAGCTTGAGGTAACCCAATTGTGGACTAGTTTTTCTCCTTCGTGTAGTGACTGGACTTTAGCAATATTCCTCAAATGATCAAAGTCCTACAGATGTTCTTTATATGTGTTTGAAATTAAAGATCTGGATCAAATGTAACTCCAAGATCATGGATGACAGCACTAGTAGCAACAGAGGTTCTGTATATAATCAGGTCATATATAATCAGGTAGCTTGCATCTCAGGGACTAACTATTGTTATATTTTGGTTTTGTCAGAATTTTGGTAGAGAAAGTTGTGGGTCATCCATTCCTGTGTGTCTATGAGACAGGCGTCCATCTTTGACAGCTGAAGAACTTCTTTGGGCTGGGATAAATGCGACTAAGTATGGTCTGCATAGCAGTGGAAGTTAATGCCATGCTTGCGGATAACTTGTCCTGGGAAAACATGCAGTATATGTAGAGAAGAGCAGAGAGCACAGATCCTTATAGTACTCCACATCTAACCCTGGACTGATTAGAGGATTTATTGTTATTGTGCACAAAATCGATGTCCGTCTGAAATGTATGATGTAAACCAAGAGAGAGCTTATCCACACAGTCCTGCAAGGTTTTCAAGTCTATTCAGAAGGATGAGGTGATCATTACATTACAGGCATTTAGCAGACGCTCTTATCCAGAGCAACTTACACAACTTTTTACATAGTATTTTTTTTTTTTTTTTACATTGTATCCATTTATACAGCTGGATATATACTGAAGCAATTTCAGTTAAGTACCTTGCTCAAGGGTACAACGGCAGTGTCCTACCCGGGAATCGAACTTGCGACCTTTTTGTCACAAGCCCAGTTCCTTACCCACTGCGCTACACTCCGTCCATGTTATTATTAGTGTCAATTATTAAGTCATTGAGCACTTTGACTAAAACAGTTTCAGTGCTGTGATTTAGGTCTAAAAACAGACTGAAAATCTTCCAAGAATCCTGGAGTGCAGGACTGAGTTAGATTGTTTTGAGACAGCCTTTTTTAGCGCCTTAGAAAGGAACAGAAGGTTTGGGATAAGTCTGTAGTTAGAAAAATCATTTTGACCCAGGTTCAGCTTCTTAAGGAGGGGCTTGATTACTTTAAGTGTATGAGTATGTGTCCAGATGCTAAGGACGCATTGATGACATGGGTAGGGTAGAGGAGACACGGTAGTATGAGGAAAGGAGGGCACATTTTTCCAGTACTGGGATGCACCTAGGGCTGCATTCACACAAAATCAGCCAATGCGTCACCAATGCGGCACCGTGCCACAGGGTTGTGCGGTGGTGTGGGCATGTCACTACATGGCCCATTTGTGTGACGTCGTGTTGTGAACTTTAACCCCCCCCCCCCCCCATTTCCTGTCTGCTAACTCAAAAAAAAAAAAATAATGAACAAAAACGCAAACCAAAGGAAGCGTCTTGCTATCTTTATTTTGCAGCGTAGACTGCCAGCCAGACGCAGACGTTGAAGCTGGGTACACGAAATAAACCAAGCGAGGACACAACTGGTAGAGTATCATCGTTTGCTCCATGAACTCCATAGTGCTAGGTACAATAAACTAACATGCAAGAACTGCTAAATAACGAATCTTTTATACAGCTTAATTCCGACGTTCGGAATTGATATTTAGCTAGTAATTATTGTTTCGGTACTTACATTACCCGGTACTGTCAAATCACGATGACGATTATAAAATTAAATCTTAGGATATGAATCACGTCAGTAGTTCATCTGACATTTGCTCAGTAAACAGTGGACTGCTACATGGTAATTTAAACAACTTATGTGATTGGCCACTGCAGCGTGACGTCGGGTTGCGTTCCGGCAAAAGTTGATTCTGGTTCAACTTTCTTTCAATTCTCGTTCAATTTTTTTTCGGCACCCCATGCGGTCAACCACTGCTGCAGCCTAAACGCACTACCCCCATTCAAATGAATGGGAAGACTGCCGTTTTTTGCCGGACAACCCTGCGGCAAGCTGATCTGGTGTGAATCCAGCCTAAGGAATATTACTGTATTACTGTAACCAGGAGGGGTGAATTTGTTTAAGGCAGTTTATTGATCAGATTTAAGTTATTTTTCAGGCAAAAACATAAGACTTGGTGATTGTGATCAGCAATTTGTTCATTTACAAGATTTTCCTTTGGTGTCAGTTATAATATGATAAATAAACGAATCTTTCACACAACGTGTTCCATTTATGAAAGGTTGTGATTGCATGTGTGCATTAACACATCCATGCCCAACATATCTACAATCTTTGTTCCAACTCAGAGGTTATTCTTTGGCTATGAAGTCGATGTGTCTTTAAAATGTCAGACAGCTGTGTGTTGCAGATCTGGTTATTCTATATGAGTACGTCTGCTCCGCTGGTTGGAGTCCATTCCCTAAGGCTTCTGTCATTTTGATGTTACTGTACTGTGTTGCTGTCTCTCAGGCAGCATGCTGCTGAAAATCCCACGTCCCAGTTTTCTTTAAACCACAGATGACATCACACCCCTTTTCCACCGGCCGAGCGGGCACCCTTTCTTGTGATGTCATGGTGATGTAACAGCAGCGCAGCGGCGTCACTACAACAAATACTACGACAGCCAGTATTCGCCCAGCAAAAGCGTTCCCGCATACTTGCTCCCCAATGGCGTAAAACGTGGTCGAGGCGTAGCAGTAACATCACTTTGCGGCAACGTTGTGCGAAGCTAAGCGGCAGCAATTAGCCGCGACCGTGTGTGTACTTTCTTTCCCACGCATGCCATGCATATGAAGAAGAGCGCCAGCAATAATCGGTGGATTGCAATAGGTTTGTTACACAACAAACGCCACATACTGCTTGTAGGCCCCCAGGCATGCTGGGAGGTTGAGGCAGACCACACATATGCTAACGGCGGAAAAGACAACAGGTATTGATAGTGCGGCAAAGCACACGTTTCCTGATCCTCTCCTACCTGGCCATTCTCATGGACTGTATGGCAATTAGCACATTTGCATGTGTGAGGGTCCTGACTGAGTCTGAGGAGATCACTGTTTGCATAGGTTGTGTTGGAGTCATTGTGGGTAAGACCTGCAGTCTGTATGGGGTGGTGGGGTGGGGGTTGGGACGTCTTGCTCTTTATATGCATATGCGGGTTGTTTATCCTTATATATCTGAATGCACCATCAATGGGTCATTACAAAAGCTGTCACATATTTGCGTAGAAAAGGGAATCATTTGATTGGAGGGATATGACAGCGGGGGGTTGGACTCAGGGAATTAGCAAATGAGGTGTTGATCATGAGCTAAGAGCAGCATGTTTGCTATGCTAAGAGCTGTGAAGAAAAAGCCTAAAATAATACTGTGACATTATAGCAGTCTTCAGAGGGCAGGGGTAAAAATATCACTGCATGGAGACTTTGAGAGAGGAATTACAGAGCAAATTATCATGCAAACATCTCTTCAGCAGCAAGTCCACATTAAAATTTGCCAAAAAATTCTGAGACCGAATGGTGATGTTAATCGATCTTATGCTTGATGCAGTTATTGCATTTAAGTGCTATGCAACCAAATATTAGACTTTATTGCTTTGATTTACTTTTAAGTTTATTCGTTAACTCACTTTTGCCCACCTGAAAATGGGAGTACGCCCACAAAAACAACTGTTTCTGTAAAATGGGAAAACATTTATGCCTGTAAATACTAAATGAAATAAAAGCTGACTGTCTGTACTTTTGTTTCATATTCATCGTTTATGTATATTTATTCAAGAGTGAATGCAAGACGCAAGTAAGAAAATACTTTAATTCTCACTCTGAACTGTGTTGAGTTTCAGAGTAATTATTTGCAGCATTAAGTCAATTTTTTATTATTTCACTTGACAAAATACTTAAAAGTCCTTTATGCTATCGTCAGTGGCACATCCAGGTATTGTATGTAATAACACGGAAACTGCCCTGATGTAATACACACCCACCATTTCCTTTGGAGGCTAATCGCAGTAGACGGCCAGACTTCTGCATCATGCGCCAGATTCCATGTTTTTCATTTAAAGCAACACGTAATAAATGTGAATGTACTTGATGAACAAGGCATTCCTTGGGACAGTATAAAGTTGAAAGTGAATTTATAAGGCCCAGTCTACTGGCTCAGAATATAGGGAGCACATATTGATTTCCTGCATGGTGAAACGTTCAGTGTTTATTGAACTCAAACAGACTTTATATGAGTGCAGTAGAGCTCAAACTATTTACTTTATCAGAGTTGATTTAACACCAAATAGTGTGTAAAGCCTTAGTTCTTCAAAAGCAGCTCTTGGCAGGGAATTGCCAAAAATGTTTGGCACAGTTTCAGAGGGCAGTCATTTTCAATGTGATGTTGGGGATGACAGCAGTCTATTACACCTCTGTCTGCTCTGTATGTAAACTGGCAGCAGTGTTTCGCAGGGTGTGGACTACACAGACAACAAAGTGACAGTTAAGCAGTTGAAAAGTGGCCCCTCCTCTTAACCATGAGTACACACAACTGCTCTGCACCCACAACCCCCCCCCCACCCCCCCAATGGCTGACACAAGACTGAAAAAGGAGAAAAAGACAACAATCTAAACACAAAAGGAGAAAGAGTAATTTCAGGACAATGAGTTTCACTTCCCTAGAATAAAAATTAAACAAATTGTAAAATAAAAAAAACACCATGACTTTAAACTTTACCCTTTTTAAAACTACAACGTCCTTTGAAATAATAATCTCTTTTCTGAGAGAGACTGGACAAGAGATAACATTCCTTGTCATCTTGTTTATATTACTGTTGTAGACTAGGTTAATTTGATATATTAATGTACCTACACAGCAAAACATCAAGTATTAATTTAGGTGTAGTATAATGGGTAAGGAGCTAGTCTTGTAACCTAAAGGTCATAGATTTGAATCCCAGGTAGGATACTGCTGTTGTACCCTTGAGCAAGGTACTTAACCTGAATTGCAGGTTAAATATATCAGCATATATCCAGCTGTATAAATGGATGCAATGTAAATGCTATGTAAAATAGTTGTGTAAAAGTCACTCTGGATAAGAGTGTCTGCTAAATGCTTGTAAGGTAATGTACATGAGTCCAATAGATATCATATTTAAGAGTTGATTTAACACTGAAGATTTACTGTGCAGTAAACATTAACCACATGACAATGTGACTTTTGACATTGGCATCAAGACAAGACCCTATACACACGGTTCACATCTGCATTGAGACAAGACATTGTACACACTTTCAACATCAGTACTTCAAGTCATTATGTACAGAAAATTATTTTTGTATAGGATCTAGATAGTCTGGTTCATAGCACCAAGGGAAAAACAGCTTTAGATTCTTCAAAAGGACAAATAAAGTTAAGTTTTAATTAGGAAAAAACAAAGTCTTTTCCCAGTACAGGTTCTGTATTTACATACAGCACCCAAACAGCCAGAATTGTCTTTTTAATATATCTTTGGAAGGGTATTCCAAGCTCAGGTAATAATGTGTGTAATGAAACTGAAGAAGTTTTCCTTGCCACAGGTGATGTGAATGGGTGCGTGCGACCATATATAACTCAAATACATGACTGAAGAATGGAAATCTCCTCTCCAAACCGCTTCCTTTTTGTTTTGTAATATCAGTCAAGTCCAAGCAAGAGAACCACACACAGAGACTACCGGCGTCACAATGCTCAGAACTGGATGGCAGCTCTTGGATGGTGGTTAGCCTGCAGTTGGGGAAGGTGTTGGGGTCTGCATACGCAGTGCTTGAGTGGGCTATGGAACGCCACAATGCTGGCCTTTCAGCCCAGAAAGTCACTGTCAATCCGGGAGGGGGGGAAATGACAAATTAAACCTGAAATCTCCTGAAACCTATATAACCCATATTACCTCTGCACCGTCATGAACATAGACAGACCCATAGAAACATGGTCATGATTGTTTACTTATGGGACTGAAAAGCTAACCCCATCTTTGCATATAATAATAATAATAATTATTATTATTGCATTCAGTTGGAACATTAAAAGCCTAGATCAAACAAACCCAGCGATGTGAATGCACCTTTTTTACTCTCAATGGCTTAATGTTTTTGGTTCCCTTTTCTACTCCTCTATGGTTTGCCCCATGTGGCACACTCATATAATACATGCCCCCCCTGCTGGTTTGGAGGTCCAAATGCAGAAAGAAAAAGGGAGCCGGAAGGCAAAAGTGTGACAGCAAACTGAATCACTTTATTGACAGATGGGCAGAAGTTTGACACTTTGCCTGTGGCCATGACCTGGTCGATTACAACTTAAGCCATTGTGACTGGTTTTTATAGTCCATTAATAGCATACTTACATAGGTTTTACTGGCTAATTTAATTGCTTCTGACTGCAAAACCCGTTTTATCATTTTCTCTGTTAGATCCCTCATTACATTTCCATTCATGCTTTGCAATTACCCGAAGAGGATGAGCTTCCACTCTATAGTCAAGTTCATCTCGAGATTTCTTCACATGAGGGAGATTTTTCCTCACCACTGTTTAAGTGTGTTTCTTCATACCAGGAGTTTTTATTTTTTTTGCCATTTTCTCCCCAATTTAGTCGTTATACCAATTCCCCGTGTGTTTCACAGTCCTGGTCGATGCGCTATCCTCTGTCGGTCTGGGGAGGGTGTAAACTACCACATGCCAGCCTCCAACACATGCGGAGTCGCCAGCCGCTTCTTTTCACCTGACAGTGAGGAGTTTCACTGGGAGAAACGTAACACGTGCAGAGGTTCACGCTGTCTCCCCAGATCCCCTCCCTGCTGAATAGGCGCCCCAACCAACCAGTAGGAGTCGCTAATGCAACGATCAGGACTCGTACCCTCACCGGCTTCCCACCTGTGAACACTGCCAATTGTGTTCGTAGGAACGTTTGACCAAGCCGGAAGTACCGCTGCCGGGGATTGAACCCAGAGCTCTGTGTTGGTAGGCGAGTGCTTATACCTCTACTCTACCCAGATGGCCCCACACCGAGGAGTTTAAAAAATTTTTTTTACATCAACCGCTCAATTTTTCTGCGGTTCAGTCCTGGTTTTTGATCCGATTTTCTTTTGTATTCTCACTGTAGTGTGTGACAGTGTCTGTGTAAAAAGCACTATACAGGTAGAACTGAACTGATTTGAATTAGCCTGGCTCAGAAGCGGTTTCCCTCTTGGCACTCTCCCAAATGGGCCAAACCTGTGAAGTCCTGAGGAGACTGTTCATCCCTGGACAGTTCCTGCCATTTCAGTTAATGAGCTCTGCAACTCTGCCAGCGCTGTAGCTGGCCTCTTGGTCACTTTTACTTACAATAGCCTTTTTTTGTCTCAGTTTCTCAGTTTGGCAGGATGCCCTGATCTTGGCAGTGTCTGGGTTGGCACCATGTTTTTCCATTTTGTTACGGTGGGCTTAACTGTGTTCCTAGGAAGTTTCGAAGCTTTGCCATAATCTTTTTATAACCATCTCCAGCTTTCCTTGAGAACTACATCTCAGAGTTCCACTGGCAGGTCCTCGGTTGTCATGACAGCATGAGTGATCTGATCCACTGTTCCAGCTGGGAGACCCCACTGAAGTCACTGACATGCATTCTACAATCATGCAGATGGAAACAGGTGGATTCAAAAGCAATATAGGTAGGCCTTGCTAAGATACTGTGGGATTTGTCAAGGACATACCCCTGGCCCAATTAAGGTTGTTAATACAAAGGAGGTGAATACTTATCAATAAAGTACATTTTGAATTTGAATTCTGAAGACATGTAGATACTTTATTTTTGACATAGTGGAGTTACCTTTATAGCAGTAGAAAAAATATTTAATTTGACTTTGCACAAAATGAGAAAGGAACAATGGGGGCTGAAAACCTTCTAAAAGCTTTGCGCATTATTTGAGTTGAGAAGAAGTTCTCATTCTCACTGAAAATTTGAAGTGTTCCTAGGGGAATGAAAGCAAATAATGATGATGCAATGATGATAATGCTATAACCTGCAACGATAATTTATTATTATACAGAATTTTCTGAGGGGGAAATAATAGAAATAGCCACATTTTATCACCAAGAAGTGAAGCACGTAACAGGACATTTGTTGAAGTGTTCAAACAGCCTGCCCAGTGAACTCTCCCTGCTGATACCGCAGTAACCGTCTGGCTGTCAGAAGGCATTAGTTACTAAAAAGGGAGGGGCGCACATGAACAGCGCATTCTGTTGACCTG
Source organism: Anguilla anguilla (assembly GCF_013347855.1). Lineage (NCBI taxonomy): Eukaryota > Metazoa > Chordata > Actinopteri > Anguilliformes > Anguillidae > Anguilla > Anguilla anguilla. Next base: position 3,698,379 of record NC_049212.1, read on the forward strand.
AACCGCGCCGTATTTGTTTGAAGTCCCTCTTGGGGACTAGCTTTGGCGGAATGTTCTGGAACTGCAGGATTGCCGGGGCAACGCTGCTCACCGGTGAGCTGGCATCCCACGGGCCGGGGCTTCAGGAGGGAGGAGCCGCGGTTATGAGGGAATCAAGGTCCTTTAAACCGCAGACCCTTCGGGAACCGCTGGGTCCAAGGCTGTCGCACGGGACGGGAGCCAAACCCTGGGTATCCGCGGGATGAGGCCCAGCAATTACAGCACATGCACTCCTGACAGAAAAAAAGCTTAAGTAGTTACATTTTTTTGTCCTGGATGACAGAAACATGTTGCAGTGAAAATATTTTCAAAAAAATAACTGCATTTGTTATTGAATGTCTCTTGTAGTGTGTATTTTAGCATAGTGGAATATGTGGTTCTGGAGATCAAGAACAGACATGCATGTCCCTTACAGGGGACAAAGATGAATCGCTGGGTGTTCGAAGGATATGAATGCAGTGATGCATTTGAATGCAATGAAGTGATGACTTGTTTCTGCTGCCCGCTTTCTCTCTCTCTCTCCCTCTGTCTCTCTCGCTTCCTCTCTCTCGTATTCCCTCTCTCTCCTTTCTGAATCCAAACCACTCCATTTCACAAAGAATGGATTCCCCTCCCATTTCCTCTCTCTGAATGCTGGCCCTAATCCTGTCACTTCCTGTTTTTTGTGGGGGGTGCGGGGGGTGCAGTAGACTGGTTAATGGAGCAGTGAGTCACCTCCAAAATTAAAAATGATGTCCACCCCCATCTGCTCCTCAACAAGACCCCTCTCGCTCTCTCTCTCTGGTGAAGCTCTGTCTGTCCCTCTCCTACGACCCAGAGTTCCAGTAAAAGGGTGACAGAGCTCAATGGAATGTGCTCTGGCCCCTTGCCATCCTCGGAAATCAAATAGGACTAACAGAAACATTTCTCTGAAACCCAGCTCCCATTTACTGGAAATAATATCAAGAGCCCGATGCCAGCCCACAGAACCCCGGGGGAAGGACCTTTGTCTGACAGTGTCCCTTTGCTAGCTGTCCCTTTGCTAGCTGTCCCTTTGCTAGCTGTTCCTTCTGCTAGCTGTCCCTTTGCTAGCTGTTCCTTTGCTAGCCGTCCCTTTGCTAGCTGTTCCTTCTGCTAGCTGTTCCTTTGCTAGCTGTTCCTTCTGCTAGCTGTCCCTTTGCTAGCTGTCCCTTTGCTAGCCGTCCCTTTGCTAGCCGTCCCTTTGCTAGCTGTTCCTTCTGCTAGCTGTCCCTTTGCTAGCTGTTCCTTCTGCTAGCCGTCCCTATGCTAGCTGTCCCTTTGCTAGCCGTCCCTTTGCTAGCTGTTCCTTCTGCTAGCCGTCCCTTTGCTAGCTGTTCCTTCTGCTAGCCGTCCCTATGCTAGCTGTCCCTTTGCTAGCTGTTCCTTTGCTAGCCATCCCTTTGCTAGCTGTTCCTTTGCTAGCCATCCCTATGCTAGCCATCCCTATGCTAGCTGTCCCTTTGCTAGCTGCCCCTTTGCTAGCCATTAGCCATTGTCTGGGTCTGTTAGGGGTTTGCGATGAGGGAAGCCCATCTTGCACTACAGTTACCAGGGCCTAATTCCAGTCTCACACGCACCCAGCCATACACGTGCAGTTTGGTGTTAGGATGTGGCCCCTTTCATTGCGCACATACCCATGTGTCACAGGGCCGTCTTTACACCTGGCTACAGGCTCAGTCAGACACCTGCTCTCAGCTAACAAACCCACTCCCCCAAGCCCCCCCCCTCCCCTCGCTCCACAGTGCCCTATCTGCTGCTGTACACAAAGAATGCAACTGACAGCATCAAGAGATGGAAGTTTTCTAATTCGCTCAGCTTTTCCACGAGGTACATATAAACGTCTGGCCATTGGCCACTGGGGGCTAATCAGCAACCCATCCATCCCCCAGTAACACAACAGGATCCTGAAGTCTCTCTCCAGTAATTGATGTCATAACTTTGAATTCCTCTTCCTTCAAGAAAACACAATTTTTTAAAACAAATCTTTTATTGCAGCAGCAATCATCATCAAAATTCAAGGTTATGACATCAATTACAATTATGTAGTTTTTCTTGAAGAAAGAGAAATTCAAAGTTATGACATCAATTACAATTATGTAGTTTTTCTTGAAGAAAGAGAAATTCAAAGTTATGACATCAATTACAATTATGTAGTGAGGCTTAAACACTTTATCACATTCAATTCTTTCTGCCCCTGAGCTTCATCCATATTCTCCATTGTTTGTAAACAGGATGCTCACCTATTTAAAAAAAAATTCTATGAACTCAATTCTGCAAATGTTAAAAAAAAACTGATGTAGCAGAAACAACCACTCCTAAATTCCACCTTGTTATGTATGTGATTCCTTACGAGACATACCTTGTTAAAATACAGTATATGGTTTTTATTAGGCTACATGTCCAAATAAACAAATCAGGCCAACGTAATCAGGTAATGTCCTGTATTCACATGTGGTAACATGGAGTAAAAATGTGATAAAATATTTTTTAAACAAACTCTAAAATCTATTTCCCTAAGATTGATCAACTTATTTATTCAAACATACTGCATGCAATGTCATGAAGGCCATAGACGTATACCATTTGCCGCATGCACACAATTGATCGTGTGTTGGCTGAAGCTTCGGTGTGTGCGTCTAGGAGACGGCGCAGTCTGGGCCCGAGCCCGCGGGTCGTCTGGGAGAGCGTCTGGCGCTCCCTGGGAGAATGTGAGCCGTGTTGTTCTGAGCGCTAAGAGTGCCGCTCCCGCCAGCTGTTGCCGTGTTATTTTAATGCGCGAGGCGGCTAGCCGGCACAGGATCGCTTTCAGCTGTCGTTAGCCTGTTCCTCTTCCTGCTCGCTCACCCAGGTTTAGCGCCAGAGGGCCAGTCACATTAACACGACGGGGCCCGTTTCTAGGATCGCTGCGGAAGGAAAACGTTCAGCGCTTTCAAAAACAGTGCGACTAATAATATTCATAATAAACATCAACTGCAAAAACAACACTAATAATAATAATAATAATAATAATAATAATAATAATAATAAAAATAAAAACATCATCATTTTTTATTGTTTAATTATTATTATTATTATTATTGATAATAATTAATTCTTTGTAAAATTGATAGAATTGAGTTTTACATCAGTGTTAATGATATTACAGTATCATTACATTACAGGCATTTAACAGACGCTCTTATCCCAATTGACTGACACTACTTTTACATTGCCTTCACATTGGTATTCATTTATACAGCTGAAGCAATGCAGGTTAAGTACCTTGCTCAAGGGTATAACGGCAGTGTCCTACCAGGGAATTGAACCTGTGCCCTTTATGTTAAAGCCCAGCTCCTTGCCCATTATTGTACACTGCCGTCCAATCAGCATCAGTGTTTGGCAGGGGCGGGGCAGGAGAGTTTGAGTGCTGCCTGAGGCTGTGTGTGCCCCAGGGCCGAGATCTTCAGCTGGACTTCAGTGCTTCTATAGAGTAGCACAGTGATACAGATAAAACTGCAGCAATGCCCCGGTAAACCACATTTACCAAGTAGACACCTCAGAGCAACCGAATGAAGAGCCTTGATTTTTCTTAGTCTTCCGAAACAATATTGTTGCCCCGGCGACCCTGCAGAAGTTCTTGGCCCTGTCCGGTATAATCAGCGGAATCCCCCCCGCCTGCGTTCCTCAAGTGAGCAGAGCCCTCTCATATTCTCACTCCACTGCTACACTCCTCTCTTTCCATCTCGTCTGTTCATCTTCAGCCTGTCAGCTTTCCATTGTCTGAGCAGCTCTGAAGAAACCTGACACAAAGCATCGTGGGTTGTGTCTTTTGAAAACAAAAAAAAAGACAAAGACTTGATACTGATGGTGGGGGTGCGGTTTGAAAAACACGTCAGGAATGTTGACCACGAATGAGCATCACTTTCCCAAAAGCTGTCTTCAGAGTCAGGTTCGAGCACGCGGCATCATAACACGTTGGGTGGGAAAGTATGCGATAGGTGTCAACTCAAGGTGAACAATTTGCAAGATTACAGCTTGCAATTTGAGATAGCAAACTGTCTGACGTGAATTTCCCACATATTTGTTGGTATAAAGATAAGCATTACTAAGTGAGTGTTTCCCCTTTTTTCATACATTTTCAGTGAGAATGTTCGGTTCAGTGAGGACAGGATTTCAGGGAAGTGCCTTTTGTTAGAATGTGCTACACAGAGTGAAGGACAGTGCACATTCCTGTAAAATCACGACTCATGATTATTTAGAACATTCTGCCTAAGTCGCAGACCTGTGTATATGTCAGCCCTGTTTTCAGTGGCCTGGCGAAACTGTGATGCAGCAGATCCACATTCACTCTTTCACAGGTTCATTGATGGATTTTATTTTTCTTTCTTTATTCCTTTCTTCCTGATTAAATGCATTTCTGCACAACCTTTTGTTTTGACATCTCTAGCCCAGTCAGTGAGCATGGGCAGGAATGGCCTTCCTTCCAGCCTGTGCCTTGTGTGAAAGGTGTAAAAGGAGAAGGGGGGGGGGGGGGGGGGTTCAGTCTCGAGCCTCGGGTCACAAGACCGATGAATCATGGCATTGCGGTCGTCACTTCTGCCATTAGCCAGATGGCGGGGGACATGGCGCACCGTTCTGCTGAACACCGGGAGCGCGCGGTGCAGCAAAGTGATTCTGAACTGTGTGAGCTCCGAGATTCGTTGGGTGTGTGTGTGCCAGATGTGCTCCAAACTGCGTGTTTTAGGGACGCGGGAGAGTCACTCGCTGAGCGTCTTCTGAGGACAGTTCAGTTTTGAACTGAATCTCTGTTCACTTCCTGAACTGACACATTAATTGAGCCCAACTCTGAATCATTTTCCTGTTTTCTTTGCTTATTTTTGTCAATTCGCACTTTCTACCAGTATAAAAAAAAAAGAATGAATCACATATCACACATTAACCTTCTGACAGTAGGAAGAGTATGGATGTAATTATTTATATATAGACAGTGACATATGAAAGTGTGTTAATGGTGGACTGAAGTTAGTTAATTTTGCTATATACTTAAGGCACATGAAATGGATGTGAGATCAAATGATGAATATGAGACAAAAGTACAGAAACTCAGCCTTTATGTAATGGTATTTACATACGTATATGTTTTGCCATTTTACAGAAACAGCTATTAAATGATAAGCCAGAGACTTTTTGGAACATAGTGCTATATGATGGGGATGATTATGAAACAAAGATTGATCGCAACCATTAAAAATGCATTTGGCCAGGAGCGGGAAGCATTTGAAGGAAAGTGCAACTTGCCAATTGTTAGTATGGGGGCGAATTCATTATAGTTTGGGTTTTTGTGGCTGCCAGTTTCACAAGAGATTTTATGTGGGCAGAAGGACTACTGGATTCAACTAAACATCCCCAAATGCTAGAAGCTAATGTACAGTCCATGAAGAGATTGAAACTGAAAAGAAGTTGAATTATTCAAGTCAATGATCCAAAGCATGCTTCAAAATCAACCATGAAATACTTAGAAGAAATTAAAGCTTAACGCTTTGGAATGGCCTCCACAATCCCCAGGCTTGAATATTGTTGAAAATCTGCGGCCAGAACTGAATCATGCAGTATCCCAAGAAACCCTGAGAATATTTTCGAACTAGAAGGGTTCTGCAAGGACCAATAGGGGAAATTCCTGAAGCTGGAATAGAAAGACTGTTAGCTGGCTATAAGAAACATTTGGAAACTGTGAAGGAGGTGTTACTAAGTACTGACTGACTGACGAAGTGGCCAGACTTTTGCACATTTACTGGTTAATTCTTTCAATTGGTTAAATTAGACACAACTAATCGCACGTTAAAAATGTTTGGAAATATGTCAAATTTAAGTTTGTTCCGTAAAGAGGTCATGTTAAATTAAGCCACACTAGGTGGAGGGTCAGGTGTGCTGGTGAGGTGTCATGGGTCAGTAGGAAGTGGAAATGCTTGGGTGGCAAGTGATTGCAGTTCTTATCACAAATGTAACCAAATATAACAATGTAACATGCTAAAATGATGTATTTGGAATATACAAGCACTTCCGTACTATAACAATATTTCATCTGGAACACTTCACTTTCACCAAGGTAATCCACATTCATTGTAAATATCACCCTAATATTCGAACGTTGGAGTGCTAAGTCCTGTAGCACAGTGAGCCCATCTGTCCATCTGAATGCAAGTATGTATTGGGCTTCTGAATGAGCTCTTCACTCAAAGACAGGCCGTGTGCTACCATGCTCGTTAGCTTCCTAGCGAGCGTTTGGGCCGCCGCTGCTTCAGCCATCTCGGTCATGCCTGCGACCAGGCCTCAAATCGTCCTGGAATGCGGGGGACCGCCGTTACCCTTGTGAACCCAAATTTGAAAAGCTGTCCACCCTGTTAAGATAGAAAGTTCTGTGAAATGAAATGCAGTGATTCACATAAAAGGGAATGTTTTTGCCTGAACAGACAGTGGCTCATGCTCAAGGTCATATTGGATACATATTGGATCAATACTCAGCTTGGAGTTGGAGGGGAGGGGAGGGGATGGGGGGGAGGATGTTATGTGAAAAATGTTACTCTCTGGAATTTTCCAATTGTCAGCAGGCATGCTAGTGGTAGTATTTCTTAAAGTGTACTTCAATTTCTATGCGTGTTTTGATTGGCAAAGATGAATTTAGTACGAGAGGCTGTGATAAAGTATAAAGCCGCGTTTCCACCAAAATTACCCGGAACTTTCAGTCCCAAGAACTACTTCACCAGGAACTAAAAGGTTCCTTCAGCCAATGGTTGTCTGCGTTTCCACCGGGGTCTAAAGTACCGTGAAGATTAGGTAAATTAGCCGAAGTGTGCCCTCCAGATGCGAACCATGCACCATAAATGAGTCCATAGTCTTCCTGGTCTTTTCGTGGAATTGAAAAATGGCAGTAAAATTGAGTAAAATTACGGCAGTCTGAAAAAGCTAAAGCGAAGATTACTAGAATTAACCTGTTATTTTACCCGGATAAAAAGTGCGGAAGGTGATTTCCAGTTTGCTTGTACTGTATCACCAATGTTAATTATGCAGAACTACCGCATACCTCACATAACTGTATCAAACGTTTTGAGTCAGTTACAACGGGCTAACAAAGAAAATCCGGAAGAAAATATTCAGCAACCGAATTAATCCGTTTGAATGTTTTGGTAGCCTACGTAATATGCTGCCCCAGCACGAATGCTTAGCATTTTATAAAACGAATACTAAAGCAAGAAAAGAACAGAAGAGCACACGTTATAATTCCAAGACGTTGACAGGTTATAACCAAAAGTAGGCTACTGCGCCGCATAACATACAAGTTTGATTTGAAGTTATTATGAAAATAAATTGGTTTGCCGCTGCATATTTTCAAACATGGCGGGTAATGGCGGAAAATAAATACAACACAAATGCTACGAGTACTCGACCAATCAGAAATGTTCAGCGCTGCAAGCTCCACCCAAAAGGTTCCTGTACTTTCGGAAAGTACTACCCCCCGAGCAGGAACGTTTTGGGGGGTAAAACAAAGCCCCCAGAACTAAATTTAGACCCTAGTTCCTGCGGTGGAAACGCACCGAGTTCCTCAAAAGGTTCCTAGTTCCGGGGTATAGTTCCTGCGGTGGAAACGCGGCTTAAATTGTTGGTAGATATACTAGGGGGGTTTGGTGTGATTTGTGTGAATTTTCCAAATTTAGCATTTGATAAAAAGAGGAGATTTACAGATAAGAACAACAATTTTTCTTCTTATTGGAAAAATTCTGTGTTGTGCAATGTCAATGTTGCCAGTTAGATTACTTGGTTTAAATTATACAGTAAGCAAGCTAATTTAACTGCATTACATGCTGTGTTTATGAATAGGCTAATGTGGCTGTCGGTTTTTATCTAACGTTGCTCCGACCAGCTATTGTATTTCAGCTAACTAGCCAGGTGGAAAGCCTTTGCACATGGCGAGGGGCCCTGATGGCTCTTAACTGCTGTCGGTTTGCACGTGACAGGCAGTCATACAACTGCATCATGAGCTCAGCCAGTCGGAGCTTGGTTTGAACGCCCTCAGTTTAGTTTAAATGGGCCGAGCGGTTGGAAATGAAATGTTTGGTAGTTGCCTGTCAGTGGAGTGAGCTGTTGGAAATTAAATGTTTTCTAGTCGTCTGTCAGTGCATTCGGCCAATGATGAAGCGGAACGCTAACGTTATTATTGATGATGCTGGATTAGTTGTTGCTGTCACTTCATTGCCTGTTGCATGTAACAAGCCTCACAAAGTTTAGATGTTTACAACTTGTTGCAGCTGAGGTGAGGTCTCTGGATGATAGTGTCTGTCTGCTAAATGCCTGTAATGTAATGTTTAGTCTTTATTATTCCCACCCTAGTTGCTTTTTTAATGCATTCCATTTTCATAGGGACAACAAGCTCACCATTCAGTTCCGTAACCCTCCAGAGACACATTTCAAGATGTGTGATCTTTATTTGTGGGTGCTCCATGCTAGTGTGTGCTCCATGCTAGTGTGTACTCCATGCTGGTGTGTACTCCATGCTGGTGTGTGCTCCACGCTGGTGTGTGCTCCATGCTGGTGTGTGCTCCATGCTGGTGTGTGCTCCATGCTGGTGTGTGCTCCATGCTGGTGTGTGCTCCATGCTGGTGTGTGCTCCATGCTGGTGCGTACTCCATGCTAGTGTGTGCTCCATGCTGGTGTGTGCTGTGGTGGAGACGCTCCCTGGTGTAAACCCTGCAGCTCTCTGGGATCAGGGTTGTAAACGGCCATAGCGTGGCTTTGTGGTGGATTCTCCCGATCCCGCTATTCCGTTAGCGAGGAATTCAGCAGCGTGCCTTGCCGTAGCCTTTAAGAGCCTTTCAGCCCAATAAATAACCAGAGCCACCATTTCATCACTCCGAGTGAAGTTTTTAGAGGCGAGAATAAACAGGAGTTTTTCGCTCATAACCACACTGGTTAAAGCGTGAGTCAGCCCTGTAGTCACCGCTGGCGAAGCTAAGAGCAGCAACAGCACTAAGAACAAGAACGTGACTGTACACACATTCTGACTTAGATACTGAATGAAACAGAGGACTGAACACGGAAGGGTTAAACCTACCAAAGAGAAGCACATTTGTGTGTTCGCCTTTTTAAAGAATTGTATTTTCAAGTGAAACCTCCCAATTAATATAAACTAATAAAAAGCAGCCTGAAACTGACATGACTATAGTTTATATATACTAAATTAAACAGCTATTCCGTGAATAAAAAGCTTATTTATTGGAATTTTTTTGCGATTCATAACCTAACGTTGGTCAGTCCGGGCCTTCTGAACGACGCTGGGCCTTTTTATTGCGCGTGTTGCGTCAGTAATGCGAACGTCCTCGTGCGGTTTCGAGCGAGAAAACATATACCGCGGCGGCCGCGTTCTTTCTGGCTCGTGGGGGCGATTTCACATTTGGGTTAGCCCCCGAAAATATTTTCGTTATCCCCCCACCTCCTCACCCCTAACCCCGGCCACCACACCCCGCCCCCCCCCCCCCCCCCCCCCCCCCACCCTGCGTCCAGTTCACCACCGGCGCTCGTTCAGAGTGTTTGCTGTGAAAATAAACACTCGGCGCTGAGAAACGGGCCCGTTTCGTGAGCGCGGGCCGCCCCCGGTGTTCCAGACGCTTGTCTGAATACCTGTCTTTTTTGGGCGATGCTGACGGAGGGGGGGGAAAAAAGCCATCCAGGTGGGGTAGGGAATATATTTTACCTCTGGGCTGGATCCAGCTGGAAGCTGGGCCGCTCGGCCCGACGGCGGGGGCCAAGGTCAACAAATGCGTTCATAGCCCAGACAGGGTCGTTTGAGAGAGTTCTGAAGGGACCGGGGTGGGGCGCTACATAGTGGAAGATCAACACGAACTTTTAAAATTCCATTGAAGACAGCAGCTCGTAAGTCACCTGCAGAGGCTAGCGCTGGGGATGAAACAGAGTGCTGGGGGGGGGGGGGGGGGGGGGGTACATTAAATGGCATGAACTTAATTGGGATGCCGGTTCTAAAGCCAGCACTTGAGATCAATGGACTAGTAACGGGCCTGTTGGGCAGGGCGGGGGGGGGGGGGGGGGGGGGGGCTTTTCTGGAGAGAGGCGGGTCTGGACGGCGTCGGGGTGCCGTGGCCCCACGTGCCGCGTTTCGGCAGCGCGCTTGGGGGAAGGTGACTGCACCTGACGTGGTGATTGAGAGGGGGGCGGAGGGGTGGGTGATGGAGGGGGTAGGGTGTGGTGGCACGCAGCTCTAGTGTGGTTGAGCTGTGAAGCGAGGCTCACAGTAAATGACTTATGCACCTGTGGAAAAAGGCTCAGCAGCAATGCCATTGGGCAGACAAGTGGCACTTTATTAATGAGAGCGTAAACAGTGGTGTTTCTCTCCTTCCTTATGCCGTTTGAAATGAATAGTAAAACGCTGTGTAGTTCTGTGGGAGCCCAAGCGTGTGCCTGCACACAGGGCTGTGTATATGTATACACACACACACACGCACACCCACACGCACATGTACACACACACACACACACAAACACAAACTCCCTTTCAGACTCTCTCCCTCTCTCTCTCACACACACACACACACACATACACACACACAGGGACAGTCACACATAAACTCCCTTTCAGACTCTCTCCCTCTCTCTCACACACACACACACACACATACACACACACAGGGACAGTCACACATAAACTCCCTTTCAGACTCTCTCCCTCTCTCTCTCACACACACACACATGTGCGTGCACAAGCAAACACACACACACACACACACACACACACATACACCAACACACAATCAAAATGTCAAACTACAATTGCTGTTAGGAAGCACGGCTCTCTTCGGTTGCTTCCGTGCTATCTGAGAGTAACAGCATGTGCGATCTCTTAAACAATGTTACCCACTCAAAGTGGCAGCCCGTTGGTGCAGGAGAGGTGCATTGTGGGCAACAGAAGCTCGTGTGGCGCTGATAAGGTGTTCCCCTGCCCTCTGACTGTACCAGCTTGCGCAGCGTATGAATCGATAACCGCTGCACAAGATGTTGTGGTTAGACCCGGCAGCAACGTGCATCCATGTCAGGCCCAACGGCTACAACCACAGTCAGTTTGAGACAAAAACATCATTAGAAAAATGTCACCTTGCCAGGCTTGCCTGCGTCGCTCCCCAGCGTCGAAGGACAAACTGCAGACAAAATTGGTGCGATTATATTGCAGTAATTAGCGAATTTCTGTTGGATTTCTGCTGCTCACAAGAATGTACAAGATTAATTCACGTGGTATAGTGTTTATCACAAGTAACTGCAGCTACTGTCACTACTGCAAGCAATAGAAGGCTACTGCAGTGTGCACCTTCATGAAGCACTAATAAATAGAGAAGGAAATATTTCTGATACATGTTGCAAGTTTCTAACAGAAATATATCAGTCTCTACCTCACATTGTCTGTCTCTGTGGCATAATAGTGAAATATACTCAACAAAATATTCTACAGAACATACACACTGAATATCATTAAGTGATATATGGCTACATTGGTGAATATAAGCTCTCTTTCGCAGTGAGACACTGCTTTCACACATGATGTCCCCTGTTTATACAGGTGGCTTTTATGGGTGGGGCTTTGGCCGTTGTGTCGGGGCAGTGTGTTGCCGCAGCATGGGCCGGGTACGGCACAGTGGGTTAAGAAGATAGCCTTGTCCCCGTGTGGCGCTGGGTTAAAATCTCAGCTGTTCAGCCCAGCCGTCCCATTTTTTAGCAAAGTAATTTTGATGAACTCTCAATGTTTCATCTGTTAGTTGTTCTTTTTTTTGACAGTGACTCTGCAGAATGCGCTATATACATTCAATTGCATTGAATCGGTTCATTGGAAAGGAGGGAGGGTGTCAAATTTATTTGCTGGACTAATGTCAGGTCACACTATTTGAGTATGCTGTGTTTGTTCAGATACATTCTGAGTCGGAGGCAGCTTGTGACTAATCGCACGGTTTGTTTACGTACTGCACGCTGTGTGCTTCCCGTCTTTCATGTGAAAATCGTCGGAACGGTACATTACCACACATAAGAGGGAATTTTCCCGCAAATATACGCTTTTTTTAAATTATGGGCTGCGTCAGAAATCATGAGAATTCCCCCAGCAAAAATAGAAATGAAGCTGTTCAGAATTGACCTTGCCAAATCCATGTTTAGACATACTGTGCTGTGTTTGAGGTCATAGAATCTGAGGATTTCCTCTGAAGGTATTTTATGCACTGGCCAGGGAATTTTGGTCCTGGATCTCAAATTGGTATATGTCTGGTCTTGACTGTCTTTTTTGCTTCAAAATGTAGTTTTTCAATAATACTTTACACAGTATTTGGGGTCGGTTGCATTTCATTTTAGGAAAATCTTAAAATTAACTGAAATTCAATTAATGGATTCCTCATGGAATATCATGGCCATTTTTCAGTTAATGGATCTAATGTCTGTTTATTTCCTTAATGTAATATAAAGCGGTTAATACTGTATATACAGTATATCATATTATCTGAAATGGAATTGTACCAAACGCTTCCTGTAAGTGCTGTCTGGGGGGCAGAAGCGTCTGTATATGGATATCTGGTCACTACATATGATATCTTTGCACAACAGCTTCAGAAACAGATCCTGGTCATGGCCTGCTTCTTAAGTAGGCAGTATACTTTGTACGAAGTAGAACTTTTTGAGCAAAACGAAGCAATCAGAACAACTGACAAACATGTTGTGCGTTCGTACGGTGCAGTGTGCGACGGCCTCCAGGGAGAACTTTCCGAAAAGTTCTTTCTTGTTCTCCGACCTGCCCCTCTCAGCTATTGGTCCAAATATCACATGGTTGGTTACGTCACGGTTGAGAGTTCAGAGGGCAGAATTCACATGCTAATATACGGAGTGTTAACGCCAGTCTCTTTTCTGTAGAGATGGGTATTCTGTTCCGCATGTTTGATGAATGGTGCTACTCATTTCAGCAAGTCATCAAAACGCCTAGCACACATTCGGAAATAAGAGAAAGTGGACCCCTTCGTCTAAACTCCACATTTGCCAAATGTACAGACAAAACTCTCCATTCTCCGTCCTACTCTGATTTAGAGGGCGAACGTATCATCTTCTTCACCTTTATTCTTCTTTTGCATAGCTAGATAAACTAAAGCCACTTTAAACACTTTAAACTTTTTGTTTTGTGTTGTGATCTCGCGTAGCCCTTCTCTTTATACATCCATGGCGTAGCCGTGAGACGGAGGTCTGGTTGAGATTCCAGCCCCGGTTAATAGCTGCCTCGTAATTATTCACGCCCCAGCGGCGTGGAGTGACTTTAAACGGTGCGGTGTTCTCACTGAGTATACCGACAACAGTGTTCATGGACATGTTCGCCGGTGGTTCTCAATCCTGAAGTTCTTTCTTCTTACTGACTGTACTGCCAGCTTTAATCCTCCATGTAAGAAGCTTTCTTGGTGAGCCCTTTGTGTACCATGTCCGACTGAACTCTTCCAGAGACAATGTTTTAATCATCAATTTCATCGAGAATATCTGGAATGAATTTCAAGCTCCAATTAGGTTTGCTTAATTAATAGTGAGTTGTACAACATGCTGCTAATTGTTCTCCAGAGAACAGCCCTCAGGCCCCATTAAAGAAGGATCTCTGCATTCTGAAACATTCCTGAGGCTCATTAAAAGACTTTTGTTTTGAAATAACACCACTGTTTTAAAAGGGCATTGACTGGGTCACTCAGTCTGTCTAAAGAAAAAGTACATGTTCAGCATAGTGTGTGACTCATCAGACAATGACGAACATGTTAAACTGGTTGCTTAGCTGAAACAGGGGACAGTGGACTGCCCAGGCAGAACATTGCCTTTCTGTGTCTGTGTAGACCTTCATCATCCTCTGGATGACAGAGGCAGTTCTGGCTCTGTGTCTGTGTAGACCTTCATCATCCAGTGGAGGACAGAGACAGTTCTGGCTCTGTGTTAGACCTTCATCATCCAGTGGAGGACAGAGATAGTTCTGGCTCTGTGTCTGTGTAGACCTTCATCATCCAGTGGAGGACAGAGACAGTTCTGGCTCTGTGTCTGTGTGGATGACAGAGGCAGTTCTGGCTCTGTGTCTGTGTGGATGACAGAGGCAGTTCTGGCTCTGTGTCTGTGTGGATGACAGAGGCAGTTCTGGCTCTGTGTCTGTGTGGATGACAGAGGCAGTTCTGGCTCTGTGTCTGTGTGGATGACATAGGCAGTTCTGGCTCTGTGTCTGTGTGGATAACAGAGGCAGTTCTGGCTCTGTGTCTGTGTGGATGACAGAGGCAGTTCTGGCTCTGTGTCTGTGTGGATGACAGAGGCAGTGTTGTCTCGGCCGGCTCGGCACTGTGGGGCAAGTTCACGGCCTCCTAATCGCGTTACACTCATAGCTGCAGTCTGGGATTGACTCAAGCCTCCACTTCCGACAGTTGCTGCAGCACATTTTTAAAGTATCGCATTGCACAAACTTCCCTTATGGGGGGGTCTGTTGCAACTGCTTGCCGTTTTGTTAACTGCACAACCCCCCCCCCCGTGCCTGAAGGATTGCTCAAGACCAGCTGTCAGCCAACAGCCCGAGCCACCCTGTACAGAGGGAGAGACTCAACACACTGTGCCCTGTACAGAGGGAGAGACTCATCACACTGAGTCCTGTACAGAGGGAGTGACTCATCACACTGTGCCCTGTACAGAGGGAGAAACTCAACACACTGTGCCCTGTACAGAGGGAGAAACTCAACACACTGTGCCCTGTACAGAGGGAGAAACTCAACACACTGTGCCCTGTACAGAGGGAGAGACTCAACACACTGTGCCCTGTACAGAGGGAGAAACTCAACACACTGTGCCCTGTACAGAGGGAGAAACTCAACACACTGTGTCCTGTACAGAGGGAGTGACTCATCACACTGTGCCCTGTACAGAGGGAGAAACTCAACACACTGTGCCCTGTACAGAGGGAGAAACTCAACACACTGTGCCCTGTACAGAGGGAGAAACTCAACACACTGTGCCCTGTACAGAGGGAGAGACTCAACACACTGTGCCCTGTACAGAGGGAGAAACTCAACACACTGTGCCCTGTGCAGAGGGAGAAACTCAACACACTGTGTCCTGTACAGAGGGAGAGACTCAACACACTGAGACCTGTACAGAGGGAGAGACTCAACACACTGTGCCCTGTACAGAGGGAGAGACTCAACACGCTGAGTCCTGTACAGAGGGAGAGACTCAATGTGCTGTGACCTGTACAGAGGGAGAAACTCAACACACTGTGTCCTGTACAGAGGGAGAGACTCAACACGCGGAGTCCTGTACAGGGGGAGAGACTCAAAACGCTGAGTCCTGTACTGAGGGAGAGACTCAACACGCTGAGTCCTGTATAGAGGGAGAGACTCAACACGCTGAGTCCTGTGCTCTATGTACAGTAGGTATTCAGCCCACAGTCTTGCATTATGAAATATTGATGCATGCCCAAACCTGGAAATAAACAGTCCATCTAATATACAGAATATAATCCACACTTTTAGAAGTGTTTCATTTTGTACAAAGTGTACACATTCCATGCTGAAACATATGCAATTCTAAAATGTCTGCTAAAACCCCTGTCACGAATGTGTGACATTAAAATAGCCTTCACTGTAATCCCGGATTAGTTGACTTTTATTACTAGAGGATTGTGTGGAAACCTGTTGCCTTAAACCATTTAAGTATTTGCGTGCAGTGAAGAATAACTGCTTATGTAGTATGCATTAGTCTAAAGTGAATAGAGTAGACATTTTAAGTTCAAGACACTAAACATTCATAAACACTACTTAAAATCATTAGTTCATATAAATCATTTATTATCTTTAATCTGCCACAGGGACACTGCCCTGTTCATCAAAACCACGCCTCCACTTCTTCCAGCAAGGGTATCAGCAGGGGTTGGGTGAGGCTCGAACCCAGGCCTCCAGGGGGAGAGGCAACTGCATTAACGATGATTTCACCTTCAGAGAAGCAGCCACTCAGGTGGGCGGCAAAGCTACAACATTCTTTTCAAAAACTAAAACATCTACAAAAATGGATTACTTTCACCTTCAACTGGCTGTGGTCAGCAAAAAACAAACAAACAAACAAAAAAACGTAATTGATCCAAAAAAAAAGCCGATTGGTCCAACCAAACATTACTGTATTTTGGATTACAGCAAAGGATGACTGCTGAAATATTTCATCCACCATAAAAATATTAACAAAAAACCTATTGTAAGTGTACAACAACAGCCTCAATAGCAAAGTACCGTTCATAGTACTGTAATATTACTGATGAAACAAGTAAAATTCCTAATAGTGCATTTAACTCTTAATCACTATTTTGATTATTCTGAGCTTATTGCTTACTGTTAAACAACCTTTGTCTCTTCAGTTAGTGGTAACTTTTCACACACCAATTGAAAGTCAGTACTGAGTGTTGTTAGGCAGATTTTCAAAATGTAGGTTTCTATTTCAAGTATTATCTGCCCAACATAATTACTTCACTGAATATTTCACCTGAATATTGCAAACCACTTAAGTTGATTTAGTAACGGGAATGATTTAATCTAAAACGTAAAAGAATATGACCACTTAATTGTTTAATTAATAGGGGCGACATAGCTCAGGAGGTAAGACCGATTGTCTGGCAGTCGGAGGGTTGCCGGTTCAAACCCCGCCCTGGGCATGTCGAAGTGTCCTTGAGCAAGACACCTAACCCCTAACTGCTCTGGCAAATGAGAGGCATCAATTGTAAAGCGCTTTGGATAAAAGTGCTATATAAATGCAGTCCATTTGCCATTTAAAGACAAATTCTGGGCTTACAGTGTTCATTAATTTGTTTTAAAAAAGTAGAAAAATGAACATGAACATACAGCTTACACTAGATTGCTCAAGCTGCAGTGGAAGCGACTGTTCGTTTCTCGGAGAACTATTATTACTTTCTCATCTTCCACAGTTCATCAGTTCTTATTTTTTTATAGTTTTCGTTTTCAACTGAAGTGCCCGGTTTAACTCCAGAGTCAGAGTACAGTAATCTCAGGAGTCTTGTGGTGAGCCCTTGAGTATAAACAGGAATAGACCGGAGCTCACTTGCCAGGCTTTGCCCCAGAGGCAGTTAAAAACACTGCCCCCGGGGCTCCTTCTGAGTGCTCCTTCTGTAATAGGGGAAGGCACTGAGGTGACATCAGGAGCTGAGACACAGGCCATTGCTAAACGTCCTGCACCTGACCGGGTCTGAGTGGGCTTCTGAAACAAGCTCCGTGTGTTAGCAGCCCTTAGGGAGCATCAACAAATTCTCGCATCTGGAAAATGTGTGCGGAGTGTGCGGAGCAATGTACACACGGCTCGTAATATCAACACAGGGAGGTGAAGAATGATGAGAGGGAGCTCAAATATTTGAAGTTTGAGGCTTCAGGGCGCTTGAGGGACTGTTCAGCTCACGCAAGAAAAACCTCAGATCTGAAATTCAAAGATGGTTCAGGGTTTTCCATGGGATAATGTAATTTCATAGAGGGAGTTTTAAGAGTGGACAGATACTAGATTGCTACGAAATTCTGCTAAATTCTAGATTAGCTAGTATGCTTACGAAACTTGACTTTTGACAACGCAAGTCTAAGTGGTCCAGCAGTATGTCTCCCCCAAAGTTGAAAAGGAACCTAAGCCTATGCCTGCAACAGTACTCTTACAAAAATGTTGTCATAATTCTAACTTTGTTCAACTAAAGTGACCAGTTTTGATACAGTGGTTGACAATGTGAGATATGCAGGGTGGATTATCTGGGAGCAGAATTCCTACACAAAAGCGTGTGGGTATTCTTATTTTAAATGAGGAAATTTTTCTTGGACGGAAAAAAGATTACTTCCTGAAGACACAAAGAAGGCTGGGGGTGGATTGTAAGTCTTCAGAACGAGCCCTCGATTGCTCCGGAATTCTCTGCACTTCATTTTAAGGGGATCCCCCGCACAGGACGGATGGGCAATCACAACAGAGAGGGGCTAGCAGGGGGGGACCCTCACGTTGTGGGCCCCCTTTTAAAACGGACGGGCCCCATAAGTCGCAAGTAGGTACCGCTCTACTTCCCTCCTGTCCGCTCGCATTTTCTAGTCCTTTCCACTTTGCTTTTGGGAGACAGTGGACTGGGGGTGAGGGGGTGGGGGGTGGCATGGTGGGGGGTGCAAGCGGAGAGGAGAGGGTTTTTCAGAATCCCAGGCTGTTTTTCTCCCTTTCTCTTGAATGAAGCAAACCCCCCTCCCCCTCCCCCCCCCCCCCCCCATGCCAGAGACCAGCGCAACAAGAAGGGCGCTATTCACAGGCTCGTTTTCAATGAAGTTAATTATCTGTTGCTTAATTGCCCCCGGGGCTCCCCAGCCGATGCGCGGGGGCATCCTGGTGGAAAAAAAAAAAAAGAAGAAGAAGGAAAAATTACTCCACATAAATCTTTGAAAACAACAACCCCCCCGAAAACAAGCGTCCTCCTCCAAGGGGGCACACTGAATGGTGAAAAGCCGGCCTTTAGGACAGCCCCTTGGGACCGAGTCACACTAGGACCCCCTACACAATGAAGTATTTACTGTGCTGGGATACCCCAGGGACCACCCCCTTGTTTGTTGTAATCAGAGACCCGTCCCAGAGGACGTGGCCCTTTCCCAGAGAATCGGGGCCCCCGTTTATGCCTCCCGCCCCACCCCCCCCCCCGCCCCCGCAATACGGGGCAGAAGGAGACAATCGGTGTTTGTACGCTGGTTGAAACGCTGGACGGCGGCACCTCCCTCTCCCTGGCAACCAACCGGCCGGCCTCTCTGTCACTCAGCTGCTGCGGGCCCTTCCAGTGGTTCACTTTGTCTTGGACCCCGCCTCCTCCCAGCACCGGCCCATTCCAGTCCCCTCCCCTTAGCCCTGCATCTCTCCCTCTCTCTCTCTCTCTCTCTCAATCTCTCTCTCTCTCTCTCTCTCTCTCTCTCTCTGTCTCTACACTCCATCTCTTTAGCCCACACAAAAGCCCGCACATGCCTTTGTCCACAATATGTCCAGGGAGTAATTTATGGACATCTGTAGTCATGCAGAACAAATAAGTCAGCATAGGCTTTGTGCACAGTGTGTGTGTGTGTGTGTGTATTTGTATATGCGTCTGGGTGTGTTCTGTGTATTTTGTTTGTGGGTGTATTTGTGGGTCTGTGTGTTGTGTGTGTTTGTATTTGTGCGTAATTGGGTGTGAGTATGTTTTCTTTGTTTGCATGGGCATGTGTGTGCATGCACGTGTATTTGCGTATCAGTGTGTTGTATGTGTATGTGTGTATAAGTGGGTGTGAGTACTTGTTTGTGTTTGTGTGTGCCATAGTCGTATGCACTGCTGTAGTGGTAAAATAAGGAGGCTAAACTCTGGACTTGCTCATTTTCCACCCTGGTGTACATGGCTTGTGTGCATGCATGTGTCCGTGTTTGTGCTCATATATGTGTGAGTGTGCACGTGTATGGTTCATATAACAGCCCGAAGTACAGAGAGGAGAAAACACAGGCCGCGCCTCAACGCTATCTGCGCTCTGTTCTCATTTCTGGAGCTGTGTCAGTACATAGAGAACTGGCCATAACCAGTCAGCTGACTTTCACTTCCCCAGGAGGAAGCCTGCAGGGGGGGTCACAGTGGTGCCATGTTCACCCTTGGCGACAGCTCAGGAGGTAAGAGCGGTTGTCTGGCAGTTGGAGGGTTGCTGGTTCGATCCCCCGCCCTGGGCGTGTCGAAGTGTCCCTGAGCAAGACACCTAACCCCTAATTGCTCCCAACAAGCTGATTGATACCTTGCATGGCAGCCTTTCACCGTTGGTGTGAGTGTGTGAGTGTGAGTGTGAGTGTGTGTGTGAATGGGTGAATGAGAGTCATCAATTGTAAAGCGCTTTGGATAAAAGCGCTATATAAATGCAGTCCATTTACCATTTACCCTTCTGCTTCTGACATTCCCCTCCCCGGCCAGGCTCGGGCCCGGTGAGCTGGTGACCCGTGGGCGATCGCAGAACCGATATCTGAACCACGGCCGGCTCCCTTCGCCCCCCCCCCCCCCCCCCCCCCCCCCCCCCGCGCTCTGTCACGCTTCTCGTCTCTTTTCTGCCGCGGCGGCAAAGGAATCGAAACGGCGGTTTCGCATCAGTGCAAAAAATATCCCGCCGTCTCGAATGTGGCTGCACCGTGGCGTGTCGCGCTCTTCCTCTTTCCGTATTCCGTTCTACAGCGGCGATCTCACAACCTTTCTCGTCCGCCACGAGTTCTCCAGCTCTCAGAAGAGTTTTAAAGTCAGAGAGAATGCACTGCGTGTGCGTGATTCAAAGACAGCGCTTCCCCCAAGCTCAGAAAGGCATTCAGCCAAAAATAAATGGCTCAGAACCTCCTGTAACACCTGTGGAAAACATGGCACAACATTTTCCTTGGGGCAGTGCAGTTGGTCCTAGCATAGACACAAATCACAGATTGCTAGTTTAAGTAAAGATACGCAGAAAGTGAAATATACCCTTCCCATTACAGCTCACACAACTACAGTGAGTCCTCTTGATTACAGTTTCCCTGACTTTGAAAGCAACACAGGGTGGCTAATATTAACTGCAGTGGGGGACGTAGTAAAGAGCTAATATGACAGCACACAGATACAGGCCACTGTGACCTCAGCTGCTTTTCCCCAAAGTGGCCCAAGGCCAAAACTGTGTGGGGCACAGGGGTGCCGCCTTCCTCCCTCTCTTCTGATGTTCCGAGCGCGGTCCCACGGCCCGACGGAGGGCCGGGGCTCCTGTGCAGCTGCGGGGGGTGGGGGCGGGGGCGGGGTTGGGGGCGGGGTCCGCACGCTGCCGGAACACCCTCGGGATAAGTTCCCACCCTGAGCGAGCTCACGTGAGCGCGCTCGGCCGCAGGGCCGGCTACGCTGTCAAAGGCCTGGCCAGGGTAGCACGGCCTGATGAATGCACAACAGCACGTGATGTCAGCGATCCCCAAGCCCCTCCTCCTCCTCCTCGTCTTCCCCTCTCCCTGCTCCCCCCCCCCGTGCATCTGCAGCTCCCAAGCTTTCACGGTCTGTAGGGCCATTCAGAGGCCTCACAATACCCGCTGCCAGGCCCACCGAGCAGCTCCGAGAGGCCATGACCTTTGACCCTGCACAGCTGCTTATCTATCCCACAACCCCCCCCCCCCTCCTCTGAGAAGAAGTTAGTCAGTATTCCTCTGGTGTGAGAAAGCTTCTGAAACACACACCTGATTATTACATGCCCAACGCGGGGGAGGGGTTTGGGTGGGCTGGTTTATTCCATGTCACTTAAAATCGATGTCCTCTCAGGTTTTTTCAGGGATTAATTATTTATTGTGCTAATGAATGAGACAAGATGATAGATGAGAAGACATTGCATGAGTCTGTTTTACTTGTTAATCCATAAACCCTAATATCATCTTCAAAGAAACATCAAATATAGAACTTCAAAAGTGTAGCTTCACATTGTTTAATGAGCAATGTTGAATTTATATATATACACAGAATCAGAAAATTAGTCATTAGTACACAAAGTAATTTATGTAGTTGCTGCATAATGCTAAGTAATGGGAAATAAATAAAAACTTTTTTTTATACATAGAACTTGTTGTCCAAATTGCATTCGCAGTCTGCCTGAAATGAAGGTCTTATTTACTAAGCTAATTACACAATCAGCAAATGGTACTGCATACTATTTGCATTTTTCAGTTTGACAAAAAAGAAAACTCCTGTTTAGTGCATTGAATACACAGATGAATGTCCAGTGTTAATTCAACTCTCACACTCTGGCCATAGTCAACTCATATAAACTTTGTTGTTGATTTAACACTGAACTGAGTGCTGAGTGAATGAATCCAGATGTGAGATATGCAATATTGGACAGAGCTTGGCTATTGCTGGGATGGAAAGGGAATGTGTTGGGGATTTTAGTTCATTTAGTTATTTCAGAAGAGCAGTTATTTCTATGACTGGGTGTTTGTCACAGCAGGCACAGTTGTTACGGATTCTGCTACTTTTGCCTTATTTTTGCAATGCCATGAATTTCACCGTTTTAGGGCTTTTTGTGATTTTCCTGTATCCTCCTGTATCTACTGTAATTTTGTCAGTGGCAACAGGGACTCAAAGACTCACAAAATGCAGCCTACCAAATCTAACTTTAACAAAATTAAAACAGTAACCATGTGTTTTTTTTATTTTAGTAGTGCAATTTGAGCACACTCTGTATGCTCTGTTTCTTAGAATGTTCTGTTAAAGGCAAAAAGCATGCTCTTTCTGTGATGAACAGTTGGATGGGCATTTATTTGTTTAGCTACAGCTGTGCCTGCTATCATTTCTGACTTCTGTGCATGATATCTATTGGTTAATTTAATAAATTAATGTTTTAAACACTGTAATTTCTGCTTACTTCTTCAGTTTTCCATGATTAAAAAAAAAACTTTGCTGTGATTGCTCTGTGACTTTAGCCAATATTTTCCATGGCAAACACCCAGCCTTTTTTTTTGGCTGCAATGATTGATTAATAATTAATATTAATAATCTGTACCATATTTCTTGCTCAGGAAGTTGAAATAATGTGATTCTTGTTGCAGAGATTCTCTCAGTGCATCTTCAAAGCACACTGTACTTCCAGCCCCGTGCACCTCTTTAACACATGAGCCGCACGTGACTGAGGCAGAACGCATCACATCTGCATCCGAAAATAGTCACAAAAGGCTCAGTGAGCCGGGCCTCATGTTCCTCATACTTTTTCACAGTTCTAGCATGCAAGGCTTTTTCATAACGATGGATTAACTGAGCGAGTAATTAAATTTTTCTTCACGGTAAGCAGAACTGGTGCGAGAATCAGAGATATTGATCCCTCCCGCCCACCCCCCCCCCACCCCCCCCACCCTCCACCCCTGATGTCACACACAGACCCTTTCACCCGCCCTTTAGTTCCCACGCTTCGCTCGGTTCAGCTGTTAGCCGCTCAGCCCCCAGCGGCCAATCGCACGCGCATTAATGTCTGCGTAATTGGACAGCAGACCGCTAACTCATCCAGCTCAGATACAGATTGAATTACATCGTTCCAAATGAGATGAATAATCGCATCCGCCTTCCGGAGGGGACGGCCCATTACGTGACTAGCTAAACAGGGAGTGCCCATGCTACAGTACTTGTGTGTTACTTTTAATTAGAACGTTGTCAAAAGAGGCAATTGCTGTTCACGTGTCAGCCAAATACTTTT
Organism: Anguilla anguilla; assembly: GCF_013347855.1. Lineage (NCBI taxonomy): Eukaryota > Metazoa > Chordata > Actinopteri > Anguilliformes > Anguillidae > Anguilla > Anguilla anguilla. The sequence continues at coordinate 3,721,676 of NC_049212.1, forward strand.
ATGCTAAGCGTGCTGCAGAGCTCGCCATTCAAACACTGAAAGTGACTTCTGGCAGTCAGCCCATCATCAGTTTTTTTCTTCACCTACTTGCCGAATCCTGTCTTTTGAACCCGGTGCTCAGTGCGTGCTGTGCACCGTAAGTACGCTAACTCCCCTTCTTCAGCTTCTAATTGGTGTAATCATCCTGGAATTATTGTCTATTTTGTAGTAATGTTCTCACAATTTCCCCTGACACAGGGCTTTTAGCAGTTATCTACTGAGTTTGAAAATGCAGTGATTGGCATGTAATTCTTCTCCAGTACTTTATTTTTTTTTCTGTTTCGTCTCTCTTTCTTTTATCCCTCTTTTGTTTATTTCTTCATCCATCTTCCCCCTCTCCCCCTCTTTCTTTCTCTTTCACTACCCCTCCCCCTCTTTTCAATCTCTCTCCCTCTTTCTCCGTCTCTCTCCCTCTTCCTACCACCCTCTCTCTGAGGACCCCACTTTACACTTGTCTCTCTCTTTTTCTCACTGGTTCATCATGAACTGGTGGCATGATGGATATCTCTGCTTCAGTGTTCCTGGCATGGAAACTCCTCAGGGTCCCTGGGGCTGAGGGGTCGGGGCCAGGGCCCTCAACCTGTGCTGTTACCATTAGCAGTGTGAGACTCAGTGGCAGTGGGGGTGAGGGTAGTATTTGATTTTGATGGCTTGTGTCCAGATTTCCTTTTTTTTTCTCTTTGATGCTTTTTTTTTGGTTTGATAGTGTGTATTGACTAATTTAAAAAAATATATTTAAAAAAATAATTTTAATGTAATGAATTGCCAAGGATGTTTTAATGGAGCATCAAAAGTCAAAGTCTGTCACACACACAAACACACATTGTCCCTCTCTCTCTGTCTGTCCGTCTCTCTCTCTCTCTCTCTCTCTCTCTCTCTCTCTCTCTCTCTCTCTCTCTCTCTCTCGCCAGCATATATCCCAGCCTCTCTGCTGTGGTGAAGACTCTTTCTAAGCCTGCATGTGGTGACTACGCAGTATCCTGCAGGATTTGGAAAAGGGGGTGGTGGGGGGGAGGGGGTTAATGTTGCCATTCCCTTGCCCTCCCTGCTCACCCCCCTCCCCAGGGACTGTAAACAATAGCGCAGCCCCTTGCCACAGTATAGCAGCCTGTCCCCCCTGTCCAACCCCCCTTTCATTTTAATTTCCACAACAAAGAGAGGCAGAACATTCTCACGCAGCTTTGAGTCTCTGATGCAATGGCTGATATTAGTAAATACCCCCCCCCCCCCCCCAGTCCCCCTGCCAGCCCCCACCCCTAACTTCTCAAACCCTTTCTTTCTCTCTGTCTCTCTCTTGCTCTCTCTTGCCCAGCACCCCCACCCCTATTCCTCCTACATTTATTTTCCTTCAGCCAGACCCTGCCCCCGCCCCCCGCCCCCCACCCCCTTTCCTGTGTGCGGTGACAGTTTTGGGAACAGATGTGCGGAGCCCCCCTGGAGACCCCCTCCCCCGGAAGGCCACATTCCCATGCCAGACCCCAGTCCAGGGATTAGGGGGGGGGGGGATGCCATCAATAAGCAAGGGGACTTCCCCCATTCCTGTTTTGTCCTCCCTTATATTTCTTCTCCTACCCCTCCTGTCATCATTTCTAATTTGTCATCCTTGGGTGGATGGCAGGAGGGGGGTTCCCCCTTTTTTGTGGGGGGGGGGGGGGGTTTCTCCTCCTGATGTGGACAGGTGGGAGGTTCTTCTCCTTTTCCTTTCCCAGGTTTCCCTGTTCTCTTCATCTCCTCCTCCTCTACGATCGCGGCAGGCGGACGTCCCTTTCCTCCAGTGCCTCTGACGAATCACATCCTACAAATTGAAGGCCCAGTAGAAAGAAGGGCAGTGGCACGGGGTGAAGGGTGGCAGTGGAGGGGGAGGGTAATGTTTTGGGAGCGCTCCAGCACCCAGTGCTGCACCTGGTTTAGTTTCACTTTAAAGGAGTGGATGAAGGAGAGAGCAGGGGGGTGCTTGTTAGCTCTCAGCTATTTGTGAACAGTGAGAGAGACATTATTACATTACATTACATTACATTACAGGCATTTAGCAGACGCTCTTATCCAGAGCGACGTACAACAAGTGCATCAGTTCAAGGTGCAGAGGTGCAAAAGAAATACACTAGAGTGAAGTGAAGATCGTAGTGCCAGAAGTGACCACATAGATCAGGACTCCAACCCTGTAGGGTAACCTGTTCAGCAAACAAACAAACAATCCTGCCAAGTACAAAACTAGCAAACTAGGACACTAAAAGGCCGTGAGACGCGAGACAGTCACACCACTCGTTAATGTCTCCTTTCACTCTCGAAATGAGCGGCGGGTTCTCGGTGCCCTTCGGCTTGCCGGAGAGCGCTGCTGCCTCCGCCGTGGGTCCCCTCGGCAGGACGTGTGTCACACAGAGGGAATTCTGGGAATTGCGAAGTAATTTCATTAGCATATTTGAATATGCAGAATTTATGCGCGATTTACGGGGCCGTGTTTCGGCTCTGCTGGGAGAACGGAGGACAATTCCCACATATTCCTGAACAAAGTTAATTAAAAATGTACTTCATGTTAACTAATTAACATGACGTACCGAAGGACTTGCCAGATTGTACCCTTTCTGTGTCAGATTATTGGCATAGGGCCAGTGGTCTCAAGATTTTTTTCTGAAAAGCAGACAGTCACCATCGAGCTAACAGGTTTCACAATTTAAGCACAACATAAAAGGAACTAGAATATGTAAACTTCTGCCAATTTTTGTAACATGTCTGGAGCAAGTATGAGCTGAGAAGTTTGTTTAAATTAAATTAAACCAGGACACACATGTTCTATACATTCTTATATCTAGAGTTACCTGGCTAATTCTAAAATAGTAATTAAATTGGTGACACTTTACAATAAGGTCACATGAATTGGCATTAACTAATGTAGTAGTTAACATGAATGAATGATGTACAAATACATTAACAAACCTGTACAGATTAAGATTTCACTAGTTAGTAGTCAACAACTGCATTATTTAATACCAATGCATGTGACCCTATTGTAAAGTGTAACCATTAAATCCAACAACCTATTTTGTAGAAAGAATTATCATGAAGAAATTTCAATAGCTTGTGGGTGTGGAAACGATGCCGCTTATAGCATGTAAAAGAGCATGTTTGTCTGCACTCTGTCTGAGAGATGGAGGACATTGCAGTGAAGATACAGATCTAATATAATACCTCTGGATATTGTGGCTCATTCTGTTAAGGTAGCGTGCTGTGGTGTATGGCCAGTGAAAACATAGCATAGCATAGCATAGCATAACATAACATAACATAACATAACATAACATAACATAACATAACATAACATAACATAACATAACACAACATAATGTCAAGAACAGGGCATTCAGCCCAACAATGGTCACCATTTTCCTGACTAAATTAGTGCTCTGATTGCCCGCTTAGCAAATAAATATGCACAACAAGTCAGAATTTTCCTGAGCCTTAGGTGGGATTTGATCCCGTACCACAAATGTCCTCGCCGGCAAGCGCATTACCGGGGAGCCACCAGCGAAGCGGTCTGTGGCGGATTGTGTCGCCCGGGGGGCCTGGGGGGCTCCAGTCAGCGAGGGGCCTGCGTTTCATCACTGGCTGCTCAGACACCTGTAGACTGCGTGTGATAAAGCTGCATGCGAAAGGGACTCCTCTGGCTCTACTCGGACGGAGGTGTAGCACAGTGGGTAAGGAACTAGAATTATAACCGAAAGGTCGCCGGTTCGATTCCCGGGTAGGACACTGCCGTTGTACCCTTGAGCAAGGTACTTAACCTGCATTGCTTCAGTATATATATCCAGCTGTATAAATGGATACAATGTAAAAAGTTGCGTAAGTCGCTCTGGATAAGAGCGTCTGCTAAATGCCTGTAATGTAATGCAATGTACTCCGTGAGCTCGGCCGTGGACTGGGGCGCGAAGAGAAGCGGCTGGCGACGCCGCGCGTTCGGCGGAGAGCCACGGTCATGTAAATGGACTGCATTTATATAGCGCTTTTATATATATAGCTGCATTTATATAGCGCTTTTATATATATAGCTGCATTTATATAGCGCTTTTATATATATAGCTGCATTTATATAGCACTTTTATATATATAGCTGCATTTATATAGCACTTTTATATATATAGCTGCATTTATATAGCGCTTTTATATATATAGCTGCATTTATATAGCGCTTTTATATATATAGCTGCATTTATATAGCGCTTTTATATATATAGCTGCATTTATATAGCACTTTTATATATATAGCTGCATTTATATAGCACTTTTATATATATAGCTGCATTTATATAGCGCTTTTATATATATAGCTGCATTTATATAGCGCTTTTATATATATAGCTGCATTTATATAGCGCCCATGTACTCTCTCCCGAACTGGCAGCGGAGCTTGCGCTTGAACGTGGCCGCCGTTGCAGACAATTAGACATGCCATATTATGGTGAGAATTGGATGAGTACAGCACCGCATTGGGCACCAAAAGCGCAGCCCAATAGTAGTGAGGGCGGCACTTTGGCTGGCTTTTCCCCGTTTGCTGTTTCACAGTTTACTCACTTCGCCTGGTTTCTTGGGTTTGAACAGGTTACTGTTGTACGCATTTCAAGGTTGGGGTCCCCTGATCTAGGGTAATTATAATGACAAATTATAGACCTTTGATTGAGCCAATAATAATACATTTTGAAAAATATTATTGGGTTACTGTCCAAAAGGTTTAATGGTTTTAAAAACTGTCATTCAGTAAAACCTATACAGTACCTTAAATGTAATGCATTGATGTCACATTCTCAATATTTTGCTATATTTCAGTTTTTTAAAAATAGCATTAAACCTCATTATGAATTTCCTTTTATTGCTGTGTGTTTCTAATTCTACTTTAATCCATTGAATTCTGTTTGGTTCACTATCTGCCCAATTTTATTAGACTATATTCATCCTGTTGTATATGCAAATATACATATAGTAAGTGAAACCTTTGGTGTTGCAAACTATTGCACAAAAAGTGCAGTACAGATAAAAATCTGTTTACTGGCCAGAGATGAACGGTACAGAAATGCTGACACACTGAACCACACGCACTCTGTTTATTTATTCACAGTACATCTCAGTGCAGCTATGGAGCATAGACACATTTCTGCCAAAGATACTGTCAGACATCTATGGTAGTGAGAGTCCAGAGATGAGAGTGGTGCTGCTTGGCCGTGTGCTTTGTAGAAGCTGATCTAGGCGAGCACGACGGGAGGACCTGGCTTGGCCCTGCTACCCCATGCTGCGGCCGCGGCGTTTGATTCCAGCCCGAACCGCTGACATGAAGAGACAGCCTCCAGCCATTTGACCGCGTTTCATGTTGGAATCGGGGTGGCGGGGGGGGGGGGGGCTGGGCCACACTGGGCCCTAATCTTCCCCGTCAGAGTCTCGTTTAGCTCGTTAGGCCCATCGGGGGGGCGCCCCCCCACCCCCGCTCATTAGGGGCCGTTAGCCTGAGCGAGTTTGGCAGCCTGACCGACTGCCCCCGCCCCCCCCGCCGTCAGAACGCTGGTGGTGACCGCGGCGGAGTGGACTGCGGTCGCGCTCCAGGACGACCGCACGCGTGGGCGGGGGGGATGGGGGGGGGGGGGGGATTGGGCGTGCGTTCACTGGCGTCGAGGTGTTCGGGGCGACCGTCCTGACCAGGGGAGAGGAAAAACGGCTGGCGATGGGGGAGCTGGCGACAGGGTGGGGGGGGGGGGGGGGGGGGTAGCGCCGCATTCCCTGAGGTCACATGCTCATGCCATGTGCCATCTGCCCTGAAATGCATCGTCACGACTGCAGCTCTGTCTGGGCGTCTCTGGCTGCCTAACCTTCTCAGGCCGAGACCGACTTAATGAAACTGTGAGAGTGCATTTTCTCTCTCTCTCTCCTCATATTATTCATATTGCTTTGTAAGGCATATATGTTAATATAGCTGAAGCTAATGTCCAACAGCAGCCCTTGCTAGGTCTTAACAATGCATCTCAAAACACCAAAATAAGCATGTATGACACAATTGAATTTTTAAATCAAAAAATCTAAAATATGAAAAGACAGAAAATTAAGTATCAGATTAGTGCAGATGAATTCATGACTACAACATAGATTTAATCTATTCAGCTTTATAATATAACAGGATATGCAGTGAACTAGGACCACCACGCATGATGCTGTCTTGTATTTCTAGAATTTCAGCACTCAAATGGAACTTCAACAATCCCCCAGAATTCTAAATTCCATCTGTCAATAGAGAGCGTTTTTCATGAGACCACATTGAGATGCATATTCTACTGAGTCCCGTTTTCAAAATCAAGCCTGTGGCATTAAAACTCCAGCTCATTGGATTTTAAACAATGAATATGAGGTTGAAATGTCAGCTTTAATTTGAAGGAATTTACATCCATATTGGGTGATCCTTGGAGGAAGTATGGCCCTTTTTATACACAGTATACTTTTAGGGAACCAAAAGTAATTGGACGGTTGGGTACTCTGCTGTTTTTTGGGCAGCTGTGGGTTGCATCATTAGTTCATGCGTAAAACATTGGATGTGTCAAAATCAACTTTTTCATACAGTTGTGGCCAAAAGTTTACATACACCTAGGCTAAAGATATTCAAACTCAGTTTTTCATAACTCTGCACATTTCATGTTACCATACATTTCTTTTGGCAACTCAATTAGGGAATCTACTTTGTTCACATCAGAGGTAGTTTTAAAACAATCCATTAGAGACAAATTTATTTCAGCTTTAAGTCACTATCAGAATTCCAGTGGTTTACTCACACCCAGTTGACTGTCTCTTTAAACAGTCTGGAAGATTCCAGAAATTGATGTAATTACTTTTTATAAGCTTCTGATTGGCCAATTTTCATAATTGGTAGTTAATTGGGAGTTAATTGGCATCTGTGGCTGTATTTAAGGACCTACCTTTAGAGCCACTGCATTTTTTCCCTTGATACTATGGGGAAATCCAAACAACTCAGCCAGGACCTCAGAAAAAAAAATTGTGGACCTCCACAAGTCCGGTTCCTCCTAAGGAGCAATTTCCAAACAACTGAAGGTACCACGAGCATCTGTACAAACAATTGTGGGCAAATATAAAAATCTTGGGACCACACAGATACAGCATCATTCAGGAAGGAGGCACAAATTAACTACCAGGGCTGAACAAACTTTGGTCCGAAAGGTTCAACTGAACCCCAAGACAACAACAAAGGAACCGATGAAGGAGTTGGAGGCATCAGGTACCAAAGTATCTACATCCACCATTAAGAAAATCCCACATGGCAATGGCCTGAAAGGCTGTCGTGCAAGGAAGAAGCCCCTACTCCAAGACCGGCATAAAAAAGCCAGAATGAAGTTTTCAGGTGATCACCAGGACAAAGACCTAGCCTTTTGGAGGATTGTCCTCTGGTCAGATGAAACAAAACTGTTTGGCCATAATGATCAGTGCTATGTATGGAGGAAAAAGGGTGAGGCTTTTAATCTGAAGAACACCATCCCAACTGTGAAGCATGGGGGTGGCAGCATCATGTTGTGGGGGTGGTTTGCTGGAAAAGGGACTGGTGCACTTCAGAAAATAGATGGCATCATGAGGAAGGAGGAATATCTAGAAATACTGAAGCAACACCTCAAGACATTAGCTAGAAATGTAGAATTTGGTGGTAAATGGGTATTCCAGCAGGACAGTGATCCTAAGCATTCCTCCAAAGGTGTAACAAAATGGCTTAAAGACAACAAAGTGAAAGTACTGGAGTGGCCATCACAAAGCCCTGACCTGAATCCCATAGAAAATGTGTAGACTGAACTGAAAAAGCATGGAGGCCCATAAACCTGACTGAGTTACACCAGTTCTGTCAGGAGGAATGGGCAAAAAATCCGCCAAAGTATTGTGAGAAGCTTGTGGAAGGCCAACCCCAAGCATTTGATTCAAGCTAAGCAATTAAAAGGCAATGCCACAAAATACTGACGAAGTGTATGTAAACTTTTGACCCACTGAAAATCTGATATAGTACATAAAAGCTGAAATAAATCTGTCTCTTAGCTATTATTTTGAAATGACCTCTTATGGAAATAAAGTAGATACCCTAATTGACTTAACACAGGAAATGTATGGTAACATGAAATGTGTGGAGTTGTGAAAAATTGAGTTTGAGCAGCAACATACTGGTGAGCTCAACAGTAGCAAACAAGTGGGAGATGACGAAAGACCACTGTGGATCAATTGTGAGGAAAAACTCCTTTTCAACTGTCAAACAGATCAAGAACACTCTCCAGGATGTAGGCAATGATGTGTCAAAGACTACTATAAAGAGAAGACTACACCAGCATAACCTCAGGGGGTTCACCACAAGTTGCAAACCACTGCTAAACCTCGAGGTCAGAACAGCCAGATTACAGTTTGCTACAAAGTACATGCAAAAAACTGTATTATGGACATATGAGAAAAGTCAACCTGCACCAAAGTGATGGAAAGAGGAAAGTGTGTTGAAAGAAAGGAACTGTTCATGAACCAAAGCACTCTTCCTCATTTAGACATGGTGGAGGTGCTACGGCTGCTACTGTAACTGGCTCACTTCTCTTTTATTGATCATGTGACTGCTGACGGCAGCAGCAGGATGAATTCTGAAGTGAACGTAAACATCTTATCTGCTCAGATCCAACAAAAGTCCTCAAAACACATTAGATGACACTTCACTTTGCAGCAGGGCAATGGTCGAAACACTCTGCTAAAGCAACCAATGAGTTTTTCAGGGCCGAAAGTGGCATGATTTTGACTGGCTACATCAACTGCCAGACCTGAATCAAACTGAACATGCATTTCTCTTGTTGAAGACCAGACTGACAGCAAAGATCCAGCATATGGTGATGTGTGTGGATACATGTAAAAAATCCCTGTAATTCCTATATACATTGGCAGATATGGATGTACATACCCTCAAATTAGAGCAGACAGCCTGCTCTTTAAGTTCTTATTCATTGCTTCATTTCAAATATAATATTACTGGAGAACAGAGAAAAGACAACAAAAAATGTGTCACTGTCCAAATACTAACAGACCACACTAGATGTCCCAGGCTTTGAGGCTTTGAACTGTTGTTTTGTCAGCTGATCCGAGTTTTTTGAAGGTAATCGTGTTTCTGCTGCGAGTTTTCCCAACCTTGCAGATGACAACTGGAATAATAAGACAATTCATGTTTCCTTCCAACTGATCAATCTGTCCTTATTTTGTACACTGACACTGCCACTTACACAGCCATAGTCACACAATGGTTCTGTTCTTTTTCAGAATAAATAAAACAATGTGGCAAAAACATGCATTGTTTGATTTATTTTCTCCTCTATACTTGTAATTCATCTCAGTTCTCTATTGTATCTGTGTTTCAATTGGATCTGTCGGATGAAAAGTGCTTTGAACCGCTTTTTCTGCATGAACGATGCAACACAAATAAAACGTATTATTATTGTTGTTTTGTATTATTTGTATGTATACTTCAAAAGAACTCCTGGAAAACGATGGGATAATTAAAATAACAGGTCATGATGCACACATGCATAGGCCAGCACTTTGAATGTGTGTGAGGATGACTTCAGTGACGGCCAGAACAAAGCATCATTTAGAAGATTTTTACTTAAGAAGGCTATGAGACTTGTCTTTCACCACAACTGGATGCATTTAGTAACACGCTCCTTCTATCTGAGTGATTCAGTTGGGAATGTAAGTTGTGAGTGTGCAGAGAAGCCCAGGGCTACCCTGTGGACGCACTGCTCCTAGGCGAGTCTCCGTGGAGCCCTATTGGCTCATGCGCCGTTGCCCCAGCGATCCCAGCCGAGGCTGCGGTAAATCTTGTTTCACGGTGACTTTGTCTCAGTCGGCACTTTTTCTTTGACTGCTAAAAATATTTACGCATAAAAATAACAGCTAGAGCTTCTGCTTGGTTGCAAAATATCCGCAAGCCAGTTGTTTCCCCATTGCTTTGCCGAGGGAAAAGTTGGACCATGTGCTTCGAGCTGACTGCACATGCTGTGGTCAGCTACTACTCCAGTTAATCATTCACATGTGACATTAAAAAAACAAACAAAAAAAACAGCCATGGCCTGTGGTAGGTTGCACATGGTTGCAAGTTTTTGGTAAGTAAGAATCACAACTGTTTTCATTTTATGTCATTTGAAATTAGATAAGTTATATCACATTTTCCTGAGCTGTTCACATGTACCGTTCAATAAAAAATAAAAAATAAATAATAATTCTAACTTTATGCTCACATTGTTCATGTTTAGTTGGCACGTTATAAGAATTCACAGTATCCATAACAGCTTCTGAGAATCACTATGATAACAAACGATTATGAGTTATGATAATATCTATCACTATGATTACTTTCAGAGCATTTTTAAAAAATATACCAAATGTATGATTATTGCTATTTAACGCTCTCGACTAGCTTAGATGACTATGCAGATATTGAGTGTGTCAGCTGAATTGATTGACAAGTATGATGAATGAAGAATAACTTTTTTGTCTGTCTGCAAGCACACAGTAGATCCTTACCTTTGTGTTTTGACATTTACACTTGTTCTTGTTTACTTCTGGGCTCAGTGAAAGTAGCAGAGACCTCACCCTGATTAACAGTTGCTCCTGCTTCATGTTTCTTACTGGGGTGGCAGTGTAGTATAATGGGTAAGGAGCTGGTCTTGTAACCTAAAGGTCTCAGGTTCGATTCCTGAGTAGAACATTGCTGTTGTACCCCCAAGCAAGGTACTTAACCTGCATTGCTTCAGTATATATCCAGCTATATAATTGGATGCAATGTAAATGCTGTGTAAAAGTTGTGCAAGTCGCTCTGGATAAGAGTGTCTACTAAATACCTGTAATGTTTCAGGGATAATTTCCTCCAACTGGTGCTTCGATGTAAGATCCATTCAGAGGTGTGTGCAATGATTTAATTATACATTTTTGTGAGGATTTTGTATGCAGAAAAGGAATGGCTGTATGCAGGTCTATTGTAATCTTTCTGGACTAACTGGTTGTTTGGGGCAGGGGCGATAATTAGCTATCCCCCATGAACAGGGCATTGAGACCCCCTTGTGGAGCTTGCGGGAAAAGGCGGGGGGTGGGGGGTAGGGTGCGAGGAAGGCCGTGGGACCCCAGTAATATTGGATTGAGGGGAACAGGGTCGATCTGAGTTTTTAAAAAATTAACCGATGAAATACAGGAAGTATAGAAGAGTGCCATCAGTGAGGATGATTGCAAGGCTGGGTTTGAGAACCTTCCTCATCGCAGACTTTGTTCAGTTTGCTAACTTTATATTGCCCGTCCCCCAGAACAACTGTAACCTTTCTTATGTTTTATCTGCGGAGTTCAGCAGCCCGAAATGAGGACGCCTACATGTTTAGGAACAAATGAACAAATTCAAAAACTAGGCCCTCAGGAAATGGTCATTTTGTTCTAGCCTGATTGACAGAGTGTTTTGAGCGTGTTGGGCTGGGGACGCCTGTGTTTTATGGAAATGCCAATGCTAAAAAAGGGAAAGAACCGCTCTGTGATTTAATGAAATTAGCCCTGTGCGTTCTGAGCCTGGGCTGTATGGCTGGAAGGCCTGAGAACCCTGCCTGCATTGTGTCACTTCAGCAGTGAGAGGTTCTGTCTGTGAGAGAGACAGACCCCGACCATGCGCTCACAATAGGCCCATCTGTCCCTCTGACAGGACCCCTGTTCAGTGTGTGTGTGTGTGTGTGTGTGTGTGAGAGAGAGAGGGTGTGTGTGTATGTGTGTGTGAGAGAATGTTTATGTGTGTGTACGAGAGAGTGTGTCTGTGTGAAGGGGTATGTGTGTGTGTGTGTGAGAGAGAGAGAAAATGTGTGTGTGCGAGGTGGGGTATGTGTGTGTGTGTGGATATGTATTTTTTTTGTGAGTGTGAATTTGAGTGTATATGGATACAGGTAAATGTGTGTGTGTGTGTGTGTGTGTGTGTGGATTTGTGTTTGTGTGTGTGTGTGTGTGTGTGTGTGTGTGTGCGTGTGCGTGTGTGTGCATGTGTGTGGATTTGTGTTTGTGTGTATAAGAGAGGCCATTTAGGGTATAAATCAAACTTGTTCCCACGCACATTACCTTCTCTCGTGCACTATCACACGTTCTCATGCACACCATTATACTGTCTCACACAGACCAGGATACCCTTGCTCACACTATTATACTCTCTCACGTATAAATGTAAAACCTGTTATGCACACATACAAACATTTGAGAGATTCCTGGCCACTTAATGACACACAAATCGTCTTTTGCTACTCTCAAAACAAAAATGTTGCATTCTGGAGATCAGTGCAGTGACTTTTAAATTATAAACTGAAGGCATAATGATTTATAATCATAAATTGAGGATTATATGTACAGAATGTGGATGACAATTACAAAACAACATGTACAGAAGAACTTTTTTTTTTTTTTTTTTTTTTACATTCTATTTGTTTTCAAGGAAATCTGGTCCCTGCGTTTGCCCGTCTTGTGATGCCAAAGCATGTGGCTACACTTTGCCAGCTCATCCCAAGGGACACACAGTTAGCAATATTTGTTCATGAAATACTGTATGTCGTACTCAGGCCAACCAGGATGACCAGTTCTAATTGTTTGGAAGAACAAAATAATTAAACATAGACTTAGGAGTCACTTCAACTGATCTTAAACTTACATAGTAATTTAATAAGCAAAAAAAAAAACCCATATTGTAGCTTTGCACAATACCCTGTCCTACCTCCCTCTTCAAATTGCTGGCTAACGACAAGAAAGGCCGATATTGTCCTTGTGTGAACACCAGGTTCCCTGTATAACCTCTCCTAAGCAGTTAATTTTAGAATGTGCTGAACTCCTTGACTTGTAGGCAAACGATCAGAAAATTCATGGTGGCCTTGCTATTATACTAACAAAACTGTGAAAAGAATGATAGTGTATAAGGGAGTATAATGGTGTGCGTGTGAAAGAGTATGAGGGTGTGTGTAAGATCAAGTATGATTTATGGCCTAAATTGCCTGGCATATATGTGTGTGTATGTGTGTGTACATGCACATGTATGCATGTACGTGTGTGTGTGTGTGTGTGTGCATATGTATGTATATGTACAGTGCAATCAGTAAGTATTTAGACAGTAGACAATGTTTGTTGTTTTGGCTCTGTACACCAAGAAATTGGATTTGGAATGAAACAACCAAAAGTTAATGTTAGCTTTAATTTGTGTGTATTTACATACAAATTGGGTGAACCATAAAGGAATTGCAGCCCTTTCTAAACATTTTAGGAGACCGAAAGTAATAGGACAATTGGCTGCTCAACTGTTTCTTCCTGCTCTTCGTTAGCTGTGTGTTGCTGCACCATTAGTTCATGCACAAGAAAGCTAACAAAAGAGTTCTAGATCTTTCTAGCTGTGGCATTTGCATTTGCTACTGCTCCTCATCATAGTATAGTAGTAGCCTAGTAACCATGGTAGTGTCACTGCCAGTAAAGCAGGCCATCATGGAGTAGAAAATCTGAATAAACTGAAACAGACATAGCCAAAACATTCAGTTTGTCAAAATCACCTGTTTGGTATGTTGTTATGAAGCAAAAACACCCTGGTGAGCTCAACAACAGAAAACAACCTGGTAGACCACAGAGAAGCACTGCACTGAATGATCGAAGAAAACCCCCTTTTCAACAGTTGAACAGATCAAGAACTCTCTCCAGGATGTAGGTAGATGTGTCAAAGACTAAAATAAAGAGAAGACCACACCGGCATTACCTCAGAGGGTTCACTGCAAGATGCAACCCACTGGGAAGCCTCAAGAACAGAATGGCTGGGTTAGAGTTTGCTATGAAGTACATACAAAAAACATACAAAATACAGAAAAAGTTCTGGAGCAAACTCATGAGTATTAACATGTATCAAAGTGACAGAAAGAGAGAAGTGTGGGGAAAGAAACAAACTGCTCATAACCCAAAGAATAGCAGCTCATCTTCAAATGTTGGTGGAGGCAATGTGATGGCTTGGGCATGTATGGATGCCACTGGAATTGGCTCACTTATTGTTACAAATATAATAATCATAACAATAAAATTTATATATAAAGTGTCTTCCATACATACACATGTGGCAAGAAGTGCTGTACAATACGGCACTAAATAAAACAATGAAAGAACAAAAACTAAATTGTAGTCCACGATTTTAGATTTGTAATCAAACAATTAATGTGTGGTGAGCACAATCTCAGCTTTTATTAAAGGGTATTTTTATACATCTTGGTTTCACCATATATAAACTACAGCATTTTTTATACATAACAGGTCAACATAAAGTTTGGAGAAAATGACTTCACGGGTGTTTCTGATTAGTCAGGTATGTTCAAATGCTTCCATAGTGCAGGTATAAGACAGCTTTCAGTATCTGTTCTTGATTGCCTTTGGAGTCTATTATTAGCGTTTCTCAACATGAGGACCAAAAATGTGCCAATGAAGGTCAAGGAAGTCATTATGAGGCTAAGAAATAAGAAGAAGAACAAAAGATCATAGACATACACCTTAGGCTTATCAAAATCAACTGTTTGGAACATCATTAAGAAGAAAGAGAGCACTGATGAGCTCAGTAATTGAATAGGGCCTGGTAGGCCGAAGAAGACCTTTACAGTTGGTGGCCGAAGAATTTTCACCATAATGAAGTAAAACTCCTGAACACCTGTCCGACAGTTCAGAAACACCCTTCAGGATGTAGCAATGTCAGTGACATGTGATGTGTCAGTGACTACTGTCCTCAGACTTCAAAAACAGAACTAAAGATGCTACACTGCATGATGTAAAAAACTAGTTAACTGCAAAAACAGGATGGCCAGGTTACAGTTTGCTAAGAATTACCTAAAAGAGCCTGAAGAGTTCAGAAAAAAAAACTCTTGTGGACAGATAAGACCAAGATTCACTTGTATCAGAGTGATGGCAAGAGCAAAGTATGGTGTCCTGAAGGAACTACCCAAGATCCAAAGCTACAGAGCTGACTATATATAAATGCAACAGAATAAAAAAGGAATATAAAATTGTAAGAACAGTTCATCAGAAAAAAACTTTTTAGTAAAAGCCAGAGTAAACAGGTATGTTTTAAGCTGCTTTACAAAAATATCAGCTGAACCTGCCTCTCCAATACCTTTTGGAACAATGTTCCATAGTTGTGGTGCATAAAGAGAGAAGACAGGGACGTTCTTCACATCACCGCTGGTACCCTGAGGAGAATAGCAGTGGAGGCTCTAAGTACCTGAGTTAGGAAATGTAAGGATAATAGATCAGACATGCAGGTAGGTGCTAAGGCATTAAGTGCTTTATAAACACGTAAAGGGACCTTAAAATCAATTCTAAGAGACACAGGGAGCCAAAGTAAGACTGGAGTAATGTCCTTTTGGTTTAGTTAAAATTCGGGCTGCAGCATTCAGAATAATTTGTAGTTTCTCAGTTGTTTTCTTAGGCAGACGAGTAAAAAGAGCCTTACGATAGTTCAAGTGACTTGATATAAAAGGACGTACCTTGATATTTCTTAAATAAAAGAAAACAGACTTAGTCACTGTGCCCATGTGAGGTGAATATAAAATGACTCCCTGTAGAGACAGACTGCCCATCCTTGTAAAAAGTTGATGGGCTCTATCTTACACCCGGCACAAAGTGGTGCCAAGGGCAACGCAAGTGTCTTTGCTAGTTTCAGACCGACGCAGTTGTCATTTTCCCGTCCAGTGCCCACGTTGTTTAAATAGAAAATGTACTTGCGCCTATTTGAGCGCCCATGGGCGTGTTGGTCTTAAAATGAGGCGTGGTCAGGCGCATTGCTATCTTGAGGCAGCGGAAAGTGATTGACCAACAAATGCCTGGTCTTAAGTTAATGGCGCAGTATTTTACTTTTATTTTAAGGGTGCATTATTAAGATAGTAATATGCACCTACATACGCAGGTGCACAATGCGCAATATTTAAAAAAAAAAAAAAGGTCATAATGGTTAGTCATAATATTTATCAGAATTAGCTAATCGCAGTAAATAAAAATCTGCCATTAAGATGACACTCTGATTGGCTTATTTCATGCTACGCCCAAAACACACCTATGATTAATTAAGAGACAAAGTACAACCCCTTTGAACCATGTGCCTTACTTTGCGCTCAGATTATCCGCCGTTAAACTAGCAAAATATAGGGGCGACATAGCTCAGGGGGTAAGAGCGGTTGTCTGGCAGTCGGAGGGTTGCTGGTTCGATACCTGTTTACTCAATCAAACGCGAGCTCAGGGGCCATTCGGCTCCACGGCTATATGCAGTTGTGTGTCATAGATGTCTTCATTGATGATGTGCCTGCAGACAGCAACAGCAGATTCATTCTGAACTGTACATCTCACCTTGCAGCAGGACAAATACCTTAAACACACTTGACTGGCCAAGTCAATCACCCGACCTGAATCTAACTGAACATGCGTTTCATTTGCTGAAGACAAGACTGAAAGGCAAAAATCCCCCAAAACAAACAGGAACTGCAGATGGCTGCAGTACAGGCCTGGCAGAGCATCACCAGGGAAGATACCCAGCGTCTGGCAGTTATCCAATGCAAAGCATTCGCACCCAGCACTAAATAGGACAACTTTATTTAAGATAATGTTCATTTGTACAATTACTTACATTTTGTAAGTACATTTTGCCGTAAAATGGGGACTATGTTTTAAAAGGGCTGGCAAAGACCCCCTATAGCAAACAAGAACTGAAGACGGCTGCAGTACAGGCCTGGCAGAGGATCACCAGAAATCACCATAACAACAAAAATCGTGTCACTGTCCAAATTCTTACAGACTACATTGTGTATGTGTGTGCATGTTTTATGTGTGCGTGTATGTGTGTGTTTTTGTGCATGCACGCATATGTGTTCCTGTGTGTGTGTTGCGTGTGCCTGTGCGTGTGTCTGTGTGAATGAGTGTGAGTGTGTGTGTGCATGCTTGCATGTGTGTGCGTGTGTCTGTGTACGTCTGTGCGCACATGCCATGTACGTCTGTGCGTATGCATGCTCATCTGGGGGACGGTGTCAGTGGTAGAAGTGCATCTCTTGGCTTTCAGTCAGTTGACACAGAAGGGCCGGGGCTCAAAGCTGTGGCCCTGGTCCCTGGGGCCCTGTTCCCTGTGGCCCTGGTCCCTGGGGCCCTGGACCCTGGGGCCCTGGTCCCTGGGGCCCTGGACTCTGCATCCTGCACTCTGCAGGGCCGCCGAGGTGCCCTGTCCACAACTCTAATTGGGCTGCTGTAACAAAAACCACAGGGCTGCTTTGTTTTGTTTAGGGTCACGCTTAGTCATGCCTACCTGTACTCGTCTTTGTAATAAACATCAACAGGTTTTAGAATTTTCAGCTCAACCAAAAGTAAGTGTCGATGAACGCCTCGGGGATATACACTCACAGGCCACTTCATTAGGTGACAGGAGTGGCACCCGGGTTGGTCTTCTGCTGCTGTAGCCCATCTGCTTCAAGGTTCGACATGTTGTGCGTTCAGAGACACTCTTCTGCATACCTCGGTTGTAACGAGTAGTTATTTGAGTTACTTTTGCCTTTCTATCAGCTCAAACCAATCTGGCCATTCTCCTCTGACCTCTGCCATCAACAAGGCATTTTCGCCCAGAGAACTTCCGCCCACTGGATATTTTCTCTTTTTCGGACCATTCTCTGTAAGTCCTAGAGATGGTTGTGGATGAAAATCCCAGTATATCAGCAGTTTCAGAAATACTCAAATCAGCCCGTCTGGCGCCAACAACCATGCCACGTTCAAAGCCACTTAAATCAACTTTCTTCCCCATTCTGATGCTTGGTTTGAACTTCAGCAGATCGTCTTGACCGTGTCTACATGCCTAAATGCATTGAGTTGCTGCCACGTGATTGGCTGATTAGATATTTGCGTTAACGGGTGGTTTGCCGTTGAACAGGTGTACCTAATGTAGTGGCCTGTGAGTGCTTATTTATGACCGGCATGCTAGAAGAGAACAAACGGGAAGGGTGCAGGAATTGACACGCCAAAGGAACGTTTGACCAACTACCTGTTCCTCCTACTTTGTGTTCGGAAAATGACCGTGTGCCGTTCTCCGCAGATTTCCTCGCAAGCTGGTCTTCCTCAGCCTGGGTCTCTCTCCGGTAGCCAGAGCCCCATTGTCTCCAGGGCTGCGGACAGAACGTCTTTCAGGACCCCTCCAACAAAGAGAGAGAGAGAGAGAGAGAGAGAGAGAGAGAGAGAGAGAGTCTGGCAGATTGAACTGCAGCTTGCTGCTTGGTGTTCTCAGGCCTACACAATAAAACATCTGTGTGTACAGTCTTTTCAACAACTCTCCACAATTTAGGGCTAATTAGCTTGGACAAGTGGGAAGTAATTGCTCTTTAGTCCCTAACAGGCATAATAAGGGACTAATGGTACCTCTTGCTGGCGACAAAACAATAGCTGCACTTTGTGGCGAGTCCACTTTGATGTGGAATGTACATGCTCAGAAAATAGATAAATAAAATGCTGTGAAACGAAGACAAAAAAGACAGGCCAAAAAGGTATGCAGCAAACTCTGGGGATGATCATTTTGTTCTTTTGATTTCTTGTGTTGCACTGTTGCTTAGACTGAAATCATTATTAAACTGAAATAATAAGCAATAAATAAATAATTAAAATAAACGGCAAAAGAAAAGATGGTGTAGCTAAACCTGAAATAATCCTTTCATTATTGCTCTGGGTAACTTGTCTTCACTGTCTATGTCTCCACTACTGGACAGAATATTCCTCTTTGATTTCCACTGGCGTTTGGAAATGCTCTCTTCTTGTCTACTAACTGAAAGCATCTGAAAGTTTTGAGTATTTTGCCAGAAGAAAACAGGAAGTCCAAAAGAAGAGAGGTGGTTATGGATTTGGGGGAGGGGTGGGGGAGGGGGGGGGGGGGCAGGCACCTTTATGAATGAAAAACAGGGCCGTGCGGGAATGCTACATGCCTCGCTGGAGCCCCGAGAGCAACACGCAAAATAAATGATGACCCAAAGCCGGCGATTTGGGAGAAGTAGCCCCTAATCTCTCCTTTGTCCTTGAACAGGTAGGGGTCTCGCTTTCGGGACGAAATTCCCCCTTGAAGTGGAGAGATGCAGGGTGGGCGTAATGAGGTGTGATGGCTGCCCCTAGCTCCCCCCCCCCCCCCCCCCCCGCCCTCAGCCCCCACCCCCACTCTCCTCCCGCCCCAAACCCCCCCCCGCCCCCCCCGGTCCTCCTCAGCTCCAGCATAGCTCATTATTGCTCCGAACGTCCCTCCTCTGCCCAGAAGAAAGAACGACAGATGCTGGTCAGCGTGAAAAGGCTCTTAAGCTCGTAAAAGGGTTGACAGGATTTAAAGGGGACGGGGATCAAAGCCTGGTCGAGCAACCCCCCCCTGCTCCCAGGCCCCCACCCCCACCACCCCCGTCTCCCCCTCTCCACCCACCTCCGGAGCATTCCCAGGCCCACTTTTCTCTCCCCATAAGGGGGCATTTCTTTGGGCTGGATAAATGGGCCCCAGAACTTAAGCTGGCTTCTCTCTGGGTGTAGAAAACAAGAAAATGGCGGCGCTGCGATAGTCACCAGACACCCAGCGGAGCCCTGTGTCGGCGATTCCTCGACATTTTGGAGAAGACAGGGAAGCCGAGTCATCGGCGTTCACCACGTCTGACGAGCTCCGGCCTTCGCTGCGTCCGGTCCAGAGGCCTTTAGGCGTCGGCGAGCGAACGGGAAGCTGTGGAAAACTGGCCATACGACGCTGGGAAAGAGGAGCATCCGGGGGATGATAAGGGAACATCCCTGGGGATGAATGCTGGTGGAGGGGCACCAGCTTCCGGAAACAGGTGGAGCGCCACAAGGATTTTGTCACTGTGCTCCTGGAAACCAAAATAGCCTTGACCTGGCCTGTTCTCCACTGAACTTCGGCACAGCAGCTGAAATGCAGTCTGCTGAGAGCTGATGATAAGACCTCCTGCCTGGGATAGAGCTGGTTCTGTATGACTGTTTATATTCCATTACATGAATCATTAAACAATTTTAAAAGTACTAGCACAATCCGAAACAATTTCCTGGGGGAAAATCTCCTGCCCTCCCTTATTTGAGGAAGTGCAGCAAAAACAAAGGGTGCAGTCATGATGCAAATGATTAATTTCCTTCCCGAATATATGCAAAGGGACATCAACATTCCTGGTCAGGGTCATGGAGGGAGGGGGGTCTTGGTCCTGGAGCCTATCCCAACATGCATTGGGTGAGAGGCAACCTGTCCAATGCATTCTGGGCAGGTTTCCGATCTATCGCAGGCATACACACCACTCACCTATACCTACAATAGTAACCAGAACCCAGGGCAAGCCCACGTGGAGAGAACATGCACGCTCCACACTGAAAGGCCCAAGCCCAGATTCGATCCCAGGACCTTCTGGTTGTGTGGAACAGCTTGCCAGGTCATGAGCAGAGGTGTGAGGTGTGTTAGTAGATTCTGAAGGTGTTCAAGTCCAGGTGTATGGATGCTTGCAGGGACATTGTGTGTCTAGATGGGCTGAATGGCCTACTCTTATCATCATGTATTCTTATGTTCTTGATAACAGGAAGGTGATTCACTTTGAAACTCCCCAAAAGTGTACAATTAGAAGAACGTACAAGGCACACAGTGAACAGGTCTTTTATCACACTGACACCCATGTAAGTATGAAGTACATGTTTTGCATTTTTACCACCTTACCTTTGGTTAGTGGCGCATGCTACCTGGGCTTTCTAACTTCCCTATGGTCTCCCAGATTTGATCAGGCATCACAAAACACTTCCTGGCACACTAAGTTGTTCTCAGGGAACAGTTAGGTGGTCCAATTCAGCCTGGGCAAAATGGTGTGTACTCATTGGGCCTCATTCACAAAACTTTTCTCAAATTATTCTTTCTTTTGCTCTTAAAAATGTTCCTACAAAAAAAAGAAACAGTATGCGATTCATGACACATGTACAGACCTTTGTTTTTGTGCATATCCCTGGTGTATGAGATGCTGAATGATGCTGGCTGTTTGTAAATTTTATGCACAATCCTGTTCATGTGATTTTCATGAGGAAACAGCCATGAACAAACACCAAAAAAAAATGATGAATGTGTCATATGCAGTTTACAATTAAATGTGATCACACCCGTTTAGTGAATAAGGCCCATTGTGCCTAACTATACACCTGGCGTGTGTTACATTTTCAATTTCAATTTTGTTCCCCAAGTTCAAATAATTAACAGGGTTTTCAGAGAACCCTCCTAGTCACTTAAATGAACTAGCAGTGAAATGAAAGGTTTTCTTTTTAGCTTATTAGTTGGCAATGCGCCCTTACAGGGAAAATTGACTCCAAAGCTTTTCCAAAGCTCTGAGAGGGCGTATGTGCAGAGGCATTAAAGTGAGGGCCCACGCCAAGCCAGCATGCTCCGGCACCTTCTCGGATCAGTGCGGCAGCAGTTCCTGGACAGCCGGCGAAGACGCGGCGATGAACGCAGCCGCAGGAAGTCCGGAGACGCGGAGATGCAAATGGCTAAAGGCCGCCGCGCACCGTGGCTAGCGGGTAACCAAATCAGCTGTGGCCACCCTCAGCCAATCAGAACGCCCTGTCCAGCCCAACGTGTTCAACTACCCCCCCACACCCCAACCCCACCACAAACCTTCTACTGCTTCCTCAGCTTGCACAACCAAGAACTGGTTGAGCAGTGACCATGAAACAACAAGCTAGGGACTGCTCTAAGGTACACCCCTCAAGAAAATGCATCATAGTTTGGTCCAGGAATTCAATCCAAGTACATAAGTTCACCAGAGGGTAACTGGTCCATGGGCCTTGTTTAAAGCATTCACACTTTATGATGTGAATGTCGTTGTTTAATAGAACTGTATGTGGAAATCCCCAGTTCTTGGCCTTCGTTGCAGTTCTCACGGTCTCTCACATACACATTCACACACACACACACACACACACACACGTACTCTCACGCATGCACACACTCACACACACACACACACACAGGTACAGTCACACACACACTCACTCACACAGACACACACATGTTTACTGTTAAACTTGGTGCAGCAACGACAACTGTCTGGTGTAAGTTAAGGTATGTTACGTTTAACAATGTTGGGTACTTTGAGGTCTTTGGATGAATCTATGCAAGCACTCCATATCATCATCATCATCATTATCATCATCATCATCACCATCATAATCATCATCACCATCATAATCATCATTATCATCATCATCACCATCATCATTCCCATTACCATCAGGAGTGCCATCAAGGGTATTGAGCCCCATGAGAGGATCTCACATTGGGCCCCACCACTGCTCCCTGCTCAATTACAGCACCATTTTTGAGGGCCCCTGTTAGTCAGGGCCTTTGGAATCATCTTAACCCCCCCCCGCCCCCTGTACAGCACCACTGATTACCACGGTCACCATCGCTCACCTCATGCTCACCTCAATCTTAGCACCGATAAACACATTCTATTAGCAGACAGTCATCGCATGAAAGGAGCCTTTGTCCAAGTGTTGTTGGCAAAAGGCAAACCATTATTTGATAAGCAAATCAAATGCAAGGATTTTATTCTGACGTTAGTCGTTTGTTTTCAAGACGGCTGCGGCCGACAGAACAAGACTATGCAAAAAAGGCTGACCGGAGCAGCTATTTTAGTCACAGGCTCGCGATAAAAGAATGCACTGGAAAGCAGTCTTTGAGTACCCCGCCTGAACGCCAGACCTGAACAGAGGGGAGGCTAGCCCCGACAGAACCAGAATATCCAGTGTCGGACGCAGACAGACGCTCCCGAGTTTCAGATGCGCGATACCGCCGTGCGCTACCGCAGGTACGTGGCATCGCCCCAAAGCGTTCCGATGATTATGTGTTAGAATGGCGGCGCTGTCCTCGCCAGCTGGGCGTTTGGTAACCGGAGATGAACCGCGTTAGCCAAACTGTCACACGGTTCAGATATGTGTGAATGTGCTGGCCTTGGCCAGTGATTAGGCAAGCGTATGCAAGCAGAAATAACTCCATACTCCAGCTTCATAATCCCACTTTGGACCTGCCTTGGGAAATGACCTGGTAGACGATCGTTGTGGATTTATCTCACAAGAACTATATATCAGTTCGTTTAATCAGCTTTAGTCAAAGTATAGAAGGAAAAGTGGCTCAGATATCGCCTTTGCTGTGCTAGGGCACCTCTATGTTTAGAGCTATCACGTTCATGGAGGATTGATGTACTCATCTAAATTGTGCTTTAAAAGGCAATGGTCCATTCAGGCATGAGAAACTACCCCCTTGCTTATGAGTTATGAGTCTATGCCTATAGCCAGCACTGCCTCACCTAGGGAGAAATGAATAAAAGCCAATGCATATACATGCATACCACACACACGCGCGCACACACACGCATATAAATGTATACAGGTATGAACACAATAGCATAAAAGGACACATGCTTTGACATATGGCAATAATGTCCCACACACAGACTCACAGACAGACTATGCACATGAAAGCAGTTACGTACACACACACACATTTAGATCCCAGCCCATAGTGTCCTATACACACGCACATTGTGCTAAGGCTCCCGGTTAGCCCGTTTGGCTATGCTCTAGCTAACAGACGCGCAGCTGCGTCGTGGCACACAGAGGTCCCTTGAGAACGATTCCGGAACGTTTGCCCAGAGGGTTCCGTTGACCCCTCGCCACCGTGGAAACATAAAGAAGTCAAGCAGCAGTTGCCGGGGTCCGGGCCCTTCGCCGAGGGCCAAACATTACAGGAAGTCTTTGACCCCGACTCTCATTCAATCTTAATTACAGTGAATCCAGGCCCAAGGACCCTCCGTGCAGCATTGCAGCCAAGGGCTATTACATCAACACGTTCCCACGGCCCCTTGCTGTACAGGGTCGGTTTCTGAGAGGACAGCAGTATGAGTGAAGAACTTACTGGATACCACCAGAATCAGTAAAAAATATGTGCTTGAGCAAAAGAGACAAAACCTACAGAAAACCAAAGCGTTTGAAATAAAAAAACATAAATGTTTCCTGTCTGCTTTGTTTCACGCACTGCATATGTATGATATTATTTTATATACAGTGCAGTTTGGAGGTATTTGGACAGTGAAATTAAACAATAAATATAAGGTTAAATTTCAGACTGTCATCTTTAATTTGTGGGTATTTACATCCATACTGGGTGAAGAATGTAGAAATTGCAGCCTTTTTATTTTTGGGGACCAAAAGTAATGGGACAATTGTAATGGGCCAACTATGCGTTGTCGCATCATTGGTTCATGCACAAGAAAGCTAAAAAAAGCTCTAGAGTTGATTCTCGTGAGGAATTTGCATTTGGACTGTTGCTGTTGCCTCTCAGCATGAGGACCAAATAAGTGTCAGTGCCAATACAGTAGGCCATCTTGACTCATTGGACTGTGCTTCAGCTTGCAGCAGGACAATGACCCTTGCTAAAGCAACCAAGGAGTTTTTCAGAGCCAAAAAGAGGAATGTTCTTGACTGGCCAGTGCCAATCACCCATCCTGAATCAAACTGCACGTGCATTTCACTTCCTGTAGACAAGACTGATGTCAAAATCCCCTGAAACAAACAGGAACTGAAGATAGCTGCAGTACAGGCCAGGCAGAGCATCACCAGGGAAGATACCCAGCGTCTGGCAGTTATCCGATGCAAAGCATTTGTACCTTTTACTAAATATGACAACTGTATTTAAGCTAATGTTAATTTATCAATGTTAATGTTACTTAATTACTTTCACTAAAATGGGGGATTATGTTTTATAAGGGCTGTAATTCTGACATGGATTACTGGGCATGGATGTAAATGCCCTTACATTAGACTGCATCACCATCTAAATATTTACATACTGCACAGTACGTTTCGTAGCAGCTTTCATTTTGGGTTCAAAAACTTTCCCAGAGCAGAGCTAGCAAATTTGTGGTCAGTAAAGACTGAGTAATTTGTGAACAGTGACAAGCCTGAACATGAGCTAAACGTGAATTGCCAACACACAACTGATGCTTTACCACCCTGACTCACTAAAAACACATTACAGAAGTGGCCTTTCCTCTCAGAAGCAACTCAGATAAATACAGAGATTTTTTCTGGGATTAGTTTAAACCCAGGGGAGTGCATCTTGGTAATCCAATGCCAGTGGATGGATAATTCTGTAGAAGAGCATTTTATCTTGTGAAGTTTATAATGATAATACTAATAATAATTCATTTATAGAGTGCTTTTCATACATTATGCACAATGTACTATAGAAAATTAAATACACATGAAATAAATAAAATAGACATAAAGACAATACACATTGAATTAAACAACATCATACAGTGATTAACGAAAATCACAAACATTCCTCCATCATGGCACATTGTTTTTTATGTCAGTTTATTCGTTTCTTTCCTAAAATCTTTTCATGGCTATTCTACATAGAGATTTAATGCGTTTTGTCAGAAACTATTCCCATGGTAATGTTACCTCATTTTTCAGGGTTGTTTAGTCTCTGGGCTATGGTTCTATTTCCTACATACAGTATCAGGAGGCAGTTTGTGTGATATACTGTAATGGTGTGCCAATTCAAATGTCAACTATACATAACAAAGAGATTGAAACTAAGATTTCTAAAATGTTTGTGTAAAGAAAATAATGTCAGCATACTTGGATAGTTCCTGTTTTTCTTATGTCCCTGACACTAACCATCTAACCACAGCTTATTATTATTATTATTATTATTACTACTACCATTGCTTATCTTTGGATCCCAGTTGTAAGTAAGTGATACTTGACATGTAAATTTCAGAGACAAATTTCTTGACAGAAATTGACATTTTTTGTTCATAATACCATACTTTTCCTGCAAACACGAGTGCTGAGCATGAAAGTGGATAGACTGGTGGGTTTCTAAACTTTTTAGTAGACATTAGTGTTGGGAGTATGTGAGCTGTAATGAAGCCGTGTCTTTACGGGGGAGACCCATGCATTTGTTTGCGTTGAGCGGATAGCATTCTCTTTTCTATATACTCAACTCTACATACCTGCAGTACAACTCAGTCCAGCATGTTGACTGAGCACAACAAGACTTTTTCTTCTGACGAAACTGAAGGCTACCTCGTGCCTTTCCAGAGTTAGAACACACTGAGTACGGTACCGATACCGGACTGATATTATCGAATAACCACCCTGACTTATTTGGCTATTAGTAACCTTTCCATTTGAGTCACATAACTACCCAGTTTAGTGTCCTTTTGAAAGGGACCGTTGCATATGAGATTGTTAGACACGTTGAGCAGGAGCAGTCAGCGGTAGATGCAGTTTTGGACGGAGCGCGCGTTTATAAAAATCAGCGTCTCTGTTCACCGTACGGAAAACCTGCATTTGTGCAGAAGTGCAGAGCTGTCTGTCTGATGCAACTTCCCTGTTGGAGGAGGAGGAGGGGCGCTGCGCCGCGATGAGGACGATGAAAGTACAGGCTGTGCACGTCCGAAAAGCAGAAGTGTGAAGTCGCGTAAGCACGTAAACAGGCCTCAGGAAAGCACGGGGGCATCAAGCTGCTTTTGTATGTTACTCTGGGAAATTTTGGTTCTTCGGTCTTACTGGCAAAGGCTTTGTTGTGGTTACTGTGACTGATTCTTCACCCCTCAAGACACGAATTCTCAAACTTGTTCACGCAAACGTGTATGCACACAACACACACACATACTTACATACACACAACCCTTGCACGCACAAACACACATATGAACACACGCCCGCACACACACACATACACACACATGCGTACCCGCACTCTAACATACCAACACATAGATCCTCACAAGTATGGAGTGCACACACATGCACACACGCAAGCACGCCTGTATGCACGCAGACACACACACACATACACAAACAAACAAGGCCACTAGCCCATAAACATACAGCAATTAACAATGACCTCTGACAAGAAGTCATCAAGAGATGCATGGCTTCATGGTCACACTTCTGTTATCACAAGCATCATGTGTCATTTAGGCACATGGCGTACAAACTTAGAGAATACCTCCAGAAGTGGAACATTTACTAAAGTAAAAACAGTCTAGCACAAACCTCAGACTTTTAACTTTACATTTTGGTCTCAAATAAGAGGGTATTACACTACCATTTCAGATTATTAAGAGCATGGACATAAATTGTTACTCAAAAAATCCTACTTGCTAATCATTGTTCAGATCTTTTGCCACTTAATGCAGTTCAGAGTAATTTTTAAAAACTTTTATCTGTGGCATCTAGAGCCATACATCCTTTACAGAATTTCTGAATTTCATTCAGCAATATTGTAGTTGTAAAGAACAGGGATCTGTGGGAAAAAAAGGCCAGTGGCCCCACCTAGTGGCAACAACATGTTACTGTTACTGTATGGCTGGTGGCTGGTGGCTGGCACCATAAATATTTACAGTGTATTAATATACTATATATATATATATATATATATATATGTCTTGTTCATAAAACATTTAATGCATTAACTGCTGAACACATAATAATGAAAAATAATGTTCTGAGAAATTATTCTGATAATAAAATAATTCATATAGAATCTTCTTGTCACATGCAAATGTGGATAAAACAGTTACTGTGCAAGTCATTAATAAATATAAAAATAAAAATATCAACTAAAACCTCATCAATTAATAGCAACCCTGTTATATTTTCGCAATCCAAACAAACACAATCACAACACATACGTGCGCGAGCACACACACACACACCAATGCACATGGTCTTAAATATTCACTCACTTTAATGATAAATTACACAGTTGCTACCCAGTTTTGTTGTACTTTTTGGATTCTATTTTCAGATCCTCTTGTTTCCCCCTACTTCATTCTTTTCTCACAATTTCTTGCTGGCAAAGACGCCAAAAGCTGTGTTTTTCCAGCTAACAAGATGTTTTAATTATAAAATGTACACTAAACAAATTACGATGCATAATTGCCTAGCAAACAGGGCATTGTTCCAGAAAATAAGATTGCTGAGTTCCCTGGATCTATTAAGTCAAAATTTAGGAAAATCCTGAATGATCAGTTCCAAATACGAGTGTCAGCGAAAGCCCGTATCAGTTACTAGGGTAACTTGTGCTGTGAAACTAACCTGACACATTACTTCCACACTCTCTGGCACTGCCCTGCATTTTCTGACAATGAGAGTGTTTGTATAACATCGGAGATGCAGGGAAAATTGGCAGAGCGACTACGTGCAGGCAGTGCAGTTGTGCAGGCAATGCTCTGTAAAACCACTGATCATGCTCAATACCTAAATGGCAAGTGTGCACAGGTTCACAGAGGCGTGTCACATCCAAACAGTAGGGGACATACCATTCACTAGCAATCTGACAGAAAGTACAGAGAGTGAAATGTTACATTTAACCCCGAGGTTGGGGTAAAAACTAACTTGGTGCGGGGCACACATAACAGTCTTGATAGCTTTAAACTTCAGACACAAAGTAAGGCAATTCAACACAATTCCATGTTATATGAAACAAACAGTCTTTAATTTATTTTTTGATTACATTTAGGCTGTATGTTTTTCATGGCCTACCTGTATTGGTGAAAATCTCAGTTCACCATGAACACGCATGGTTTGGGTCATGTCCAACCTTGATCAATCTTGATCACCGAATTTGGAATCCTCTGTTGTGTAACCGAGAAACCATATGTCGCATCAGGCTTGCTTTCTGGAAAGGACCCCTGCCCTTCTGGAAAGGACCCCTTTTGATCCCACCTGATGTTTTCCTCCAGCTGCTGCCTGAACCCTCCACTCTCTCCCCTGGTCCTTCAAGCTGGAGGTTAAACCTCAGGTTGCACCACACCGGTGAGTGTGCAGGATCCTATCCCAGCGCGCATTCAAGGAAGGCAGGAATACTCCCTGGACAGGTCGCATGTCCATCCAGGGTACACACACCATTCACTCACACACTCACACCTACAGGCAATTTAGACTCTGCAGTTAGCCTGCTGCATGTCTTTGGATTATGTGAGGACCCATAGGTACCCAGAGGAAACCCACACAGACATGGTAAGTACATGCAAACTCAACGCAGAAAGGTCCCAAGCCAAGATTCAAACCCACAACCTTCTTGCCGTGAGGCATCAGTGCTATCCACTGCACCACCGCTTGCAGCTCAACCGCTGAACTTGAAGGTGCCTGGTCAACCACCTTGCTGGCGTCGTACGAGAGGCTGTCATACTAGCCGACTAAACCCCTCCCATTTGGGTGCAGTCCCGCAAGGGTGTCACCCACAGGGCCCCACCCATGCATTAGAACAGCCTTAACTGGATGAGTCACCCGTCAGCCTAGACATAATTACAAGAGTACTAAGACCCACAGCTCTTCTGAGTCAGTAATGAAAGCATTTAAATTTTATCTATGGAATTGAGGTCTGCATTTGTCGTAACATCCTTGTGTTTTCAGCTTCAGACTAGACTGGCTTTTGAAATTCATCAAACCGATCTTGGCAGTTTCTGTTCTCCTACCATTGCATTCAGAAAATTCAAGTCTTGAATTGTTAAAGACACAGAAATTCTGAACATCGCCTGCATCTCTATTGATAAACCAGGGGCACAAATCGCTTTTCCGCAAGTTTGGTCAGTAGCCTAGCTCAACCACTTTGATGTGAAAGGGGGGTAAAATGATTATTGGATTTTGCTGGAAATTCAGTTTCAGTGATTTTACACCAGTTCAAGGTGTTTGCCTTGAAGTCAGAAGGGTACCGGCATTCATTTGATGCTAGCAGAGGCATGTGGATGAAATCAAAAATCTAATCAAAATCAAATCAATTTTATATGTATAGCATTTTCCCCCCGCTTTTTCCCATTTTTTAAAAGCGCTTTGGATAAAAGTGCTATATAAATGCAGTCCATTTACCATTTACCATTCCCAGAGAACTGTCACAATAAGGCTTTACAGAGTATCCGAAGGAAAACTGAGCAAAAATCAGGCCTGAACCCCCAAAAAGCAAGTGAGAGGCAAACTCCCTTGTAGGAAGAAAAGAACTCAAATGGCGGTGAGAAGAAATCTCAGGAGGAACCTGGCTGTAGAGGGGGACCCCATCCCCTACTGGCAGGCCCAATGTAGAGGTAGGATGGATGTAACAGAAATGTAATGATGCATCTATCACATAAAATAATCAAAAGCGTTGAGCAGATTACAGTTGAAGTATTAAACTAGCTGGTAAAGTATAAAGTACAAATGAAGAGATGCAGAATGTGCTTTTCAGAAGGGTGGGATGATGCAGCTGGGGCTTCAGGTTGCGTCAAGGTGTGTGCTTGAACCTTGAGTATAATGAGTAAGGAATTGGTCTTGTAAAGGTCACAGATTAAATTCCTGGGTAGGACACTGCCGTTGTACCCTCGAGCAAGGTACTTAACCTGCAATGCCTTAGTATATATCCAGCTGTATAAATGGATGCTCTGGATAAGAGTGTCTGCCAAATTCCAAATGCCTGTAATGGATGCTATGTAAAAAAAAACGTTGTGTAAGTCACTCTGGATAAAAGCGTCTGATAAATACCTGCAATGTAATGGAGCGGTCTGTAGACTCAGGGTGTGGGAGTGGCAGAAGGCCCAGGGAAATGGAAATAGAGAAGGAGAAGGTTAGACACCGTAGAAATTAAAAGAGTAAAAATTGCAAATTTGGAAGCCAGAGTGTAATATGGAAAGCCCCAGGGAACTACACTATAGAAGCAAATCTAAGATATGAAGAGAGCAGTGTACACAACCACGAGAGTGTTTCTGAACTGACAGTACCTACACACAGCACAGGACAGCA
Organism: Anguilla anguilla; assembly: GCF_013347855.1. Classification (NCBI taxonomy): domain Eukaryota; kingdom Metazoa; phylum Chordata; class Actinopteri; order Anguilliformes; family Anguillidae; genus Anguilla; species Anguilla anguilla. Next base: position 3,752,603 of record NC_049212.1, read on the forward strand.
AACCTGAGCATTCACATGCCCCAACACAGCACAGAGCAGCAAACCTGAGTGTTCACATGCCCCAACACAGCACAGAACAGCAAACCTGAGCATTCGCCTGCCCCAACACAGCACAGAACAGCAAACCTGAGCATTCGCATGCCCCAACACAGCACAGAACAGCAAACCTGAGCATTCACATGCCCCAACACAGCACAGAACAACAAACCTGAGCATTCGCCTGCCCCAACACAGCACAGAACAGCAAAGCTCTGAGCATTCACATGCCCCAACACATCACACAACAGCAAACCTGAGCATTCACATGCCCCAACACAGCACAGAGCAGCAAACCTGAGTGTTCACATGCCCCAACACAGCACAGAACAGCAAACCTGAGCATTCGCCTGCCCCAACACAGCACAGAACAGCAAACCTGAGCATTCGCATGCCCCAACACAGCACAGAACAGCAAACCTGAGCATTCACATGCCCCAACACAGCACAGAACAACAAACCTGAGCATTCGCCTGCCCCAACACAGCACAGAACAGCAAAGCTCTGAGCATTCACATGCCCCAACACATCACACAACAGCAAACCTGAGCATTCACATGCCCCAACACAGCACAGAGCAGCAAACCTGAAGTTTAAAGTGTCATTCTTTATTTTTTCATATTAAAGATTCCCTATTCAATACCTTGTCATGCTGGCATTTATGTAGCAGTATCTATGCAATGTAATTGCATTCTGCAATTTTTCCTCTATTTGCCATTTTCCGTTGGTGCCATCGGGTGCAACAATCCCACCAGGCATTCAAATGTGAAGACGAATGCACAGACACCCACATGTCGAATGCAGAATAGAAAGTGCTTATTACACAGTCATTTAGGCTTAGAGTTGGAATGTGTCTGAATTAGTCTTCTACTTTCAGTGTTGCCAGATCAGATTGACAGTTTCCAGCCCAATCACAACTTTAAACCCAAGCTGTCGACGGGGGGCTAGCGGGTGTGGGTGCAAGGAATTTCGTGTTATGCATTCAAATGACAAATCGCTTCTCGTCACATTAATATCGCTAATTACATCAACCGGCAGTAAACATCAGAGAAACGTTACTGGTATTTTCTTTGCTACTTTTTCCATGACAGCTTGTTCGGTAAAATTGTTTTCGCAATATTTTCAAAAACCAACCAAATGTTGACAAAAGTAGTCCAAATTTCATCTACCAGCCCGACGCTATTTTTCCCCTCTCAACGTAATCAAAAGGAGCCCAACTGAGCGGAAACCCGCCCAATATGACAACACTGCCTACTTTGTCCTCAAAGTCCGAATTGTCTACTAAGCATACTGCGTATTGTTTAGCAGGGGTAGAGAGAGATGTCTCTGTTTGTATTTGCATCTGTATTTGTTCAACCAATAAAATTATTTCTATTCGTGGCAGTGTAGCATGATGGACAAGGAGCTGGGTTGGTAACCTACCGGTTCGTTTCCCAGGTAGGACACTGACGTTGTACCCTTGAGCAAGGTACCTAACCTGCATTGCTTCAGTATATATCCAGCTGTGTAAATGGATGCAAAAAAAAGCTGGGTAAGCCATTCTGGATAAGAGCATCTGCTAAATGCCTGTAATGTAATTTATGTGTATTTGGATAAAAAACTGGAAGTGGGTGTGACGTAAAGCTGGAAGTGGGTGAAGTTTAACACGGAAGCTGTATAAAATGCCAAAAATCCAACATTTGTCTCATAATCACTGCCACTAATAATGTTGAGATATTAAAGTGTTTAAGTCATGATTTTACAATGATATCAATAATAATCCAGTTTAACAACAGGTAATTTGCCTTTAAACCTGTATTTAACAAACAATGATCTATATTTTATATAGCCATAACAAGTTTTAATAACACTAAGGTAAACAAACATAAAGTTTTAAACATAGGCAAAATGTTTTTTGAGCGACCACAATTTGCCAAAATCACCACTTTGAACGGCACAACATTTTTAAGCACAGCTTTATCGCCTAATGTTACTTTAGCTAACCCTAACATGTTAGCGTTTCGCCTACTTTAGTTAACCTAGTTAGCAAGTAGGCTACCACCAATACAGATGTATGGACACACGGAGGACAACAAATAACGTTACAGAGGCGAGGACGTGCCATTGCTAGCTAGCTATATAGTTAGCCAAGTTTTACTCATGACACTTTGTACAGGTGCGCCGTGGGTCTGGACGTTTCGTGCTTGTTATAAATCAAAACTTACTCATCCCTGCTCTGAACTGCGTAGTACAAAGTGCATGAAGTCCACCACCACCCCTTCCTGTGGGACACTGAAGTCAGTTATAAACTGAAAAAATGCCTAAACTATTTTCTTGAAATAAAGGACACAACTGAATCAGTTTCAACATTTATATTTATAAATAATAGCAGTTTTGTTATATAGGTTTTCTGCTGGTGTGAGTGTGAGTGTGTGTGTGTGTGTATATATAATTGAGAAACTTGTTCTGACTTCTGATCTAATCACATAAAAGAGGTTGGAAGAAACGATCCGAATCTGAAAGATATTGGCCAAATTCAGAAGGAGAAAACATTTGGAGAGAAGGCATTATTCAAGTGTTGCCGGATATGATATTTGGATTTGGCACCATGCCTATTGTTTAGTGCATATTTTTAGTATGTGTTGGGCAGGATGCTAAAATAAAAATGAAGGAAGTGATGTGAGACATTCCACCATTGTGCAGCCGTGCTCTTGTGTCTTTGCTGTGCTGCGTTTTAGGCTACATGGAAACCTGACTGCAAATTTTCAAGAATACCATTAGTACAAAGAAAGTAATTTAGTTGTTCGAAAACCACCTTTTCAAGAACTCATTTTACTCATGAAGGGAAGGTTTGAAATAGGTTTGCAGTTTCTGAGAACTGAGGAATCCAAGTTGTTTTTCTTTAAGAAAGGTTTCACTATGACAGTGTTTAATGCAGTTCTGAAGTTTTCAGTTTGAAAAGAGCAGGTTACAATGGCTTGTACTTCATCTGACAGAGAGTTAAAACCCCTGCTCTCATGCTCCTACCAAACATTTGGTAGGAGCATGAGAGCAAATAGAGGGTTTTGATTGCAATACAAGCTCAATAAGTCGCTTGCTACATAAACCATGGCGAACTAAGACAGTCAGTTTGCTTTTGTTTGTGGGATATCCCACCTTAAAATGGTTATATTTTCCTGAAAATATGTTGCAAACACTTCATATTAAGAGGAGGAGAAAAGGTCACAGCAAGATTTAGCAGTCAGAGCCGGATTTATCAGGTGGTTGATTGTAGAGAATAGAATTTTGGGATTATCCCTATTGCAGCTAGCAAGATGTTTTTAAGAATTTCATAATGAACCCGTAGCTTTGTCTTTCTCCGTTTTCGTTCAGCTTTATGGCAGTTTCTTTTCAGCTAACTAACTTCTTCATTTCGCCATGGAGCCTTATTTTTGGAGAAGCTTTGTTTAATTTTGACTGGAGCAACAATCTCAAGGGTAGTCTTACGTTTGTTATTGAAACTATTCTCAGGAGAAAGGGAAGACTAGCACAGCAGTATCATTTACACAGTTTACAAAGTTGTCAGCTGCTTCAGAATTAAGATAATGCTTTTTGATAATGCATTTTACTTTTTTTTGTTTTTGTTTTTTTCACCCTGCCTTCAAATAATACCCAGAAATGCTCAGACATACAGTAACAACATCTATGATAGAAGACACAGTGGCGCTCAGACTGCTAGCAGCAACCAAATCCAAGGTGTGGCCATGTCTATGTGTTGGCCCGGTAACGTGCTGGATAAAGCCAAGCCAAGTGTAACAAGCTGATGAAGTCCATAGCCTTGGATTCTGAATCATTGACAACATACATATACACATCATAAGGCAGATAAAATGGATAAAAGCTCAGCAAATTCATTACAAAACACTGTGTTGTTTAGGTGGTCTGCACACTGCAATGAGAAGCACAGGAGCATTAAATTGAAGTACAAGAGCAAGATATCCAAAGGCAGAAATACTATGTAGATAATGTAATCTACAAAGACACATTTTTCAGATTGCCTCCATTTTAAGGGTTATCCTGGAATCAAATAGGCCTATAGCATAAGGACATTAAGGTAATGGGAGTTGAATGTAAATTGTTTAGGATTTCACTAAAAATGTGTGTGGTTGCTTGGGGAAGTCATTTGAAAACAGTCTTTTTTTGTGGAAATAATGCTTCATCTGAATTGGCTGAGATCTGGTGCCATTTCAGACAATGTAATCCAGTTTCCATTCCTTCAAACATTATCAGTCAGGCGCAGCTGCATTTGAAAAGTTTGAAATGGTTTGCACAAAATTCCATGAAGAATTTTATCTCTCCCTTTAAGACACATAGTTTTTGAACAGTGCATCTGTTTGAATCTATTTCGTTGGGCCCTCGCACAAAGGCTACGAATAGAAAGAAAATCAGTCTGTTGAGAATATTTTTCATGGAACATCCAAACACACTTTTGAATTGCTTATTTTTCTTGAATTTGTATGTTGATCAGGAAACCCAGAGGATGCTGATAAGCAGCCGGATCTCATACTCTTCAACTGCCTCAGACTTCTACCTATCAACGTGAATGACACAACATCAGTGATTGGCTAATGAGGCTTTGGGTGGAGCTACAGTAAGCTGACAACCAGTGATTTATTTGATCCAATCAAGTGGTTTGGCTCAAATCAGTGAGTCACTGATATCATATAGTAGCTTCACCCATTTTTGGCTCCAAGAAGCCCAGCTCTCCCTTCACTACTAATTTGAAATTTGTAAATTATACTTGTCTCATACAATACCTTTATCAGACCACACTTTAAGTATTGTGTGCAGCTCTGGAGATTGTACTACAAAAAAGCTATAGAGGCTCTGGAAAAGGTATAAAGAAGTGAAATTAAATTGGTTTCTGGTATGAAAGATAAAAGTCATGAGGAAAGATCTGAGATGCTTAATCTCTTCAAGCTTAGTAAAACAAGATTTTAGGGGGAATTTGTTTGAGGCTTTTCAATTCATAAAAGGGATTAACAAAGTGAATTCTTCAGGTTGAGTTCTGTCAGCAAAAAGAGCGGGCATAAATGGAAATGAGCTAAAGGTAAATTCTGCACAGACGTTAGAAAGTATTTCTTCACACGGAGAGTAGTCACTGTGTAAAATAGCTTGCCAGGTCATGTAGTAGAGGCAGAAACTCTGGGTATTTTCCAGGCCAGGGTTGATAAGGTCCTAAATACTAGCTAGTTTTTTGGTAAACAGTGAGAACTGGGTACCATTTAGTGGTAGCTAAACTTATGCTAATGCTGGCTACGTTGGTTAGCCTTGGTAATTGCAAGTCAGTGCCACTTGCACAAATGAGTATTGCCTTGTGACCTTGTTTGGCAGTAAACTAGTTTTAAACTTTGGAAAGAATGTAATGATTTATTCTGCAATAATGTCCTAATGTCTTAGATCATGCATGGGGTGCACCTGTTGGGGGTGCATATTCCCCTGGTTATGACTCACTGATTAAAATCCAAACTTAAAAAGCTAGCAGGCATATTTTTACTTGCTAAGCAACTAAAGAGCCACTTGTTATTAAGTGAAATAACGATAAATGTCCTTGTAACTACAATTTGGAACACATAAATGTAACCGTATATAAGATATTAAAACTGCTTCAGTTTTAGATGCATATGTCAATATGGAATGTTGGTTCACAGTCATCAGTTGAAGAGTGCAGCATGTGCTGCCAGACATTATTCCACTGCCCTCTGTGTCCCACCTCCAGACCAGTGAAGAGGGCCTATATTCAGAGTCATGTGGATGCTCGTGTGAAAAACACACAGCATTTCAAAGGTATGCATCTGTTAAACCCACATGCCAATCCCTTTCAAATGACACCAATTCTGCTTAGTCCGTTCAAACATCAGACATTTTCTTTTCACTGCACATTATTTTTTATGCCCGGTACCTGAACAAATTGGAGGTGTGCATTCTAGCGTACCATCTCCTTTGTAACCTTAGAAGTTACCTTTCAGCCTACTATATCAGAATCTGTACTACTGCCATTTTATGAGAAAGCTTGGAATGTACAACATTGTAAATCAGAAATTATATCTGGGTGGGTAAAATGGTGGATATGCTGTAGAACATAGTTTGTCATTGATTCATAAATATACCAGTATACGCTAGGCTTGCACTGATGGCTTATTTGTGGTACATATAGGCCTAGCACTGGCCTGGTTTGGCCAGCTCCCTGAATATTAGCTGAGCATAGAGGTCTAAGGTCTAAGGTTAAACTGTTAAATCTGTTTTTATTCATTTGTATCTTCATATTTTGGTTCCTACTCCTCTTTTTCTCTCATTTCATTTTTGCTGGAAGTAAGGAAATATTTTTTCATGAAATCTGAGAAAATGCGCCCATGAAGTTAACAATGGATGCTGGTTCTGTGCTGGTGCTGGGTTCTAGTTACAGGATTTTGTATACGCACATAATTATCACGGAATAAATTGATGCCAAGAGGAGCTGGCTATCGACAATCCTCTGGTCAGACTGCAAATACCTACCTTCCCCACTCTCAGAGAAAATCACCACAACTGCCCCCCGCCCATCTCCTCTTGCCCCCTCCTTCACCAGTGTCTCTGCCCTTCCTCTCACCAATGACTTTGTGGCCCATTCCCCTAGAGACATTCCTGCCTATGTTAAAACATGAGTTTGTATTAATCAGCAGGTACAAATTCATCATTTTTAGTCTCCTTATACTGGTAGTCATATTCACACCTGCATGTAAATATAGTTTTTGTGTTTTGTCAGGCTGCTGTATCCAGACCTTTGACCTTTGAATGGGTGCAATGCTGCAAATGCAAATGGTGGCCCCTAACAGACTGTGCTGGACCTTCTCATCCTCACCTGAGGGATGGGACCCTCTGTTGTGGATGTGAAGCTACAAACACCTGCAATAGGTGAACATACAGCACAGGCCTAAAGTATTAGGCCATATGGGTTAAAAAATAAAATAAACACTTAGGTAGAGAACAATCCAGTTAATCTATGCACATGTATTGAATAAAAAACCTACAATAACACAAAAAGATGAGTTTTACTTAAAAATAATCTTAGGCACCACTTTCCTCAAAGTCTCCTTTGGCTTTAATTGCAATTAAACAAATTATTGGAAGTCTGTCCAATCATTTTGCAAAGGGGGAGAAGAGGTGGGAGTGAGGTGAAGATCTTGTTTATCTTAAGTTTTTTTAAACCATAGGTAGCCTAATATCATTAGCCTGTAGTGTAAGTAAAATAGGCACTAAACTTGCAAGAAATATGGCAAAGGAGGAGGAGTTAGGCTTACAGTTGATATAGTCCAAGTAAACATATTATGGTAAAGCGAAAACTGCAAAGAGGCTTAACATTTTCAGGTGCAGTGTTCATTACACAATCAGATGGGTCCAGCTTATGGGGAGTAATGTTGACAGGAGAAGATCGGGAAGATCAAGAGGCAGAAGACAAATATCTTTTGTTCTCTAGCAAAAGAAACCATCATAAAACTGTACCACAACTATAGGACAAACTCAATGCAACTGGGAAGAAACCAGCTTCCCGAAATACAGTGAAACGGCAACTAGGATCTGCTGGTCTAAAATGACGTGTATTTGCCTTTTCTCAGTCTTGCTTGCTTGGCTTTTTCTTCTTGTTAACAGCACACAGCACAGGCTTTTCCACATATATCTATACACACACACCACATGCACACACACACCCAAGTACTGCATTGTATAATTTCACTGCACTGTCTTGGTATTTTACCTGGTAACATCATCATTACCTCCTGAAATAATGGAGTAATATGCTATGTGATCCTGGCTACCGCTATACAACCATGTATAGACATACATTTTAGGTTTAGCCAATGAAATGTTTTATTTTTAAGTGTACAAATATTAAGGATTATGGAGTCAAAGGGGAAGGGGGCCATGCACCTGGAGCCCTTCCCCCGCATTGAATTCAAATATATTCATTCAAATCGAAAGAAATCCATGGTCTGTTCAAAGCCACACTCCAAGAACAGTAAAACCATTTCACAATTTGGAGCCAGATCGAGGCAGAAATCCCATAGTGCACTGCACAGTTGTGGCTAAGAACAAATGCCATAAAGTGAATAAAAAAGCAAGGAAACCAAATAAGCGATGTTAAGTTCTCGTTTCCCGCATTTTAGTTCCAGAGGTTCCTTTGGAATATGATCCCAGGCCAAACAAACAGGAGTCCTATCCATGATGCACCTTCAGTGACTCGAAGAGATGAGCTTCCCTATAGTGCTTCATGTACAGTACATGCTCAACCGCACAGAGCAGGACACTTGTTTCTACATACTCAGCCTTAACTCCTGCTAACCCCTCAGAAAAATCCCTTTAATGCTTTTAGTACAGTCTGACAATGATCTGAACAAAATACATTGAAGGAGACTGTGGTGTGGGGATGGCTGGTTTTAGCAGCCACACCTGCCCTGGGTCAAGCTAATTAGACCTGGCCAATTGGTTAAGAATGAGAGAATTGGCCAGGCTAATTGGACCCGGGAACAGGAGTGGCTGCACCTGTGCGTAGTGAGGTAATCAGTGCGCACAGGTTAAATCTGCCATCCCCACTCACACAGAGGAGAGTTAACATCTGCTCTTTGGCTGTAACATCTTGCCAACCTCGTAAATAAACGTGGACTATTTGAACAGCATCTCCCTGTGTCTCTGTGCTGGAGGGCCCCACGTTGGGCGCCACTGTGGCAAACAAGCCTGCCACAGGCCACCGAAGTGGCTTTCCACAGGGCCCTCCTGCTGTTCAAATAGTCCACGTTTATTTACGAGGTTGGCAAGATGTTACAGCCAAAGTGAGCAGATGTAAAACAGCCATGACAGAGGCTCTCCTTGAGTGAGTGGGGATGGCAGATTTAACCTGTGCGCACTGATTACCTCACTACGCACAGGTGCAGCCACTCCTGTTCCCGGGTCCAATTAGCCTGGCCAATTCTCTCATTCTTAACCAATTGGCCAGGTCTAATTAGCTTGACCCAGGGCAGGTGTGGCTGCTTAAACCAGCCATCCCCACACCACAGAGACATAATCATGTTTGATGATACGCAGACTAATGTATTGATTTAAGTAAGATGGTTTAAGTATAGGCTTATGCAGATACAGTCTTCTGCAATATTTGTGGACCTGCCTTGCTGCAAGTTAAACCAGCCGTGGGACTATTTTAAATATGATCCATGTACACCAGGTCCCTCCTTATGAAATTTACAAGCAAAAGCATAAAACAGCGTCAATACTTGTTTTCTAATTTGATGTTGGTTTACAGCAGGGACATTATTGCATTGACGATAAAACTTGAGTATTTTATGATTATAGACTGTTGAACAAGACTTCACTGTGTCTGTGTGCCACCGCAGGGATGTTATGATTGCAGTGCCAGGTCTGAATGCGTTCATTCAAATGACACATTGCACTGTCACCAATCATTTGGATAATTTAACACGGCCTTGTCTCAGAGGGAGCCAATAAAACAGTCGTTACAGGTCTTGAAGAAAAATACTTTATTTCTTTATAAATCCACATCTTGTAACTATGAAAGCATAAAATTCAATCTTTCGTTTTTTATGATTGTTGTTTATAATTCAACTGAAATGTGGGTATCAAATCAGAAATGACGGAGGGGATCTCACATACAAATACTTACACGTTCAGCTGAAGAAAAAAAAAAGTATTCTTTCGTATCGCCTTTTTATGTAACCGCCAGCGTACAATGAATCCACGGCGGAAGTCGCATTCCTGTAATTGGTAAAGCAGAAATGCAGTGGACGCCCCTTCGGCCGCGTTTAAATTCGTTCATCAAACAAATTTCTGGTCGGTTATTTATTTTTAAGTCACATTGAAGACACATTTCAGACAAACGCCACATTTGTAAATCCAGTGTAAAATAATCCAGTGTTCCAAATCGAAATAGGCCTAAGTATTTTTTTTTTTTCTCATCACAATATTTTGTGAGCATAGCATATTTAGTTATTCGAGGAGAGAAAAACAGAGAAGTGGAGATTATAAAGTGCCCTAGAGTTCACGCTATACAATATTTCAACGCAGATGCCTCACAATTCCATTGATGTCTTGTGTATCCTGGGTCTTCCAAATTGAGACAAATGAACGGATCTCTGCCACCGTAGTAATCTGTTGGTTTGTGACCAACAAGTAACAGCATTTATCAACAACCCAAAAAACAATACCGCAAAACGATCAGGTTTGAAATATCGGCAGTAGAAAACAAAGTGTGCTGAACAGCCGAGAAGCCGGATTTCTTTGGACCGCAGTTCCATCTGTCGGCACGGTCCAAAAACCCACGTCATTCTCCTGATGTTGGTCGTTTTTGGTTTGCTTAGGTAAGCCATTTGTTCCTTCGAGACGTGTTATATTCCAAGGTTCCTGAATCGAACTGCATAAACATTGAACACAGCAATCCCATGGTTTTAATTCCAGTGCTTTTGATATAAATGCAATCCATTTAGTCTCTTCAGGTCCCTACTATTGAATCGAGGACTGCACCTAGGAGAAAACAAACAAATTACTGTAAGCAGTGATATCAAACGTGCGACCACCATAAATCAACATTTAAAAAATAGCATTTAAGCAGACTTTTAAATAATAATAATAATAATAATAATAATAATAATAATAATAATATGAACAATTAAATCACATTAATGAATTATTTTAAATTTAAAAGTCATCCAGATATGGAACCAGTTTTTAGCTCAATTGCATTTAATTGATATAACAATTTTTAAAAAATGATATCCTATACATTGTGCATACATTGTACACGAGAATGTTCAATATTTATACGCTGATTTTTTTGTTTCATTTATTGTAATTTGTTATTTATTTTATATATGTAATATATATACCCTTTACAGCTGTCACAGTTATATAGCTAAGAGAGATACACTAGACTAATCATGTACTGAGAAATAGTATGATTGGGATTTTTCACTGCACCAAATCACCAGTTATGTAACATAATTTTTTTTCTTTTGTACTTCACATCTTCACCACTAGAGGTCCCTTTAAAGACATGTGATGTTCACATGGGGAAAGGAATCATAAGCGTTAGACACAGAACAGGTTTCTGTGTCAGCATACAGTCAGCAAAAAGCTCACCACTTCATTTTCGCTCCCGTCATAGCTGTGAAGTAGGTGGGGTTACGTGTGTGTCTGAAAGACAGGAGAAACGCGTATAAATAAACAATTAATCAAGCGGTTGAATCATTGTTACCATCAGCTGCAGAACCATCTCTTCTTCCAACGCTTTAAAATTCAGCATCTAGCAATCTCAGTCGTGTCACGGATTATAGTATTAATTCACTAATAATGACTTCAGAGATGTTGCTATGGCAGCAATGTGCACAATGCAGTATTGCTTAGAGAAATGTGTGGATTTCCCAGACTGATTTTGGACCAATCAGAAGGAATGATATCCTAGATAAGCCAATATCAGTTTTGAGTCTTCACCTAGTCACTAAAAGCCACTATACACATAGTTGCTGACTCTGTAGGCCTACGCCTGAGCACACAACAGAATATCTGGCTTTGTGAGGCTTAGCCTGCTGCAGAATGCTGTGTTCTTTGAGACATTCCCTCACATTCTCTCTAAAAGCACAATGGGCGGTCTACGAATAGCATCCGTTTACGTATTGCTGTTGGAGCGGGTTCCGGTTCTGACCCGCTCCCGGCAGACGGACGAGGCGGCGGCCCAGTTTCCGAGGTGCGCGAAACCAAAAAAGCACACGCCCCTCGCACGAGCGGCGCCTGTGACAGCCTCTCCCCCCCCAGACCTCTCCCTTCCCCGCTCCCGCACACGGGCTGGGCTGTTTTTGTTAGCGTTCACCCGCGAGATTAGCCCATTCATCTCGCTCTGAGAGCGGCGCCGCTATCTGCCTCCCCTCGCGGGCACGCTCTCGTCCCCCCCCCCGCCCCCCCGCCGTCGTCCGTGCACGAGCCCCCTTTGCGGCGTCCGGTGAAGTTTGCCGAATTAAAGCGCGACGGCTCGCCGAGGGGACCCGTCATCACGTGCGTGGAAATGAATCGGCGACGCTAAAACGCTCCCGGACGCTTCGCCGCGCGATGGCCTCGGGGCCAGGAGAGGGGCGGCCGTGGTGCCCCCAGAAGACGCGTCGGGAAAAATGTATTTAAAAAAAAACGTAGTCTGTTCACAAAGAGGCTATGACAGCGTACCTGTTTTCCTCGAATCAGCGAAACGGCAATATTGCATATTCTCTGGGTGCGGAAGAACGGTGAGCGCAGTTCCTTTGTTGAGTAATGTCTTAATTATAAAGCGACCCATTTAGCAGCAACGGGCAAGCGAGGCTTTGGGAACCGGCTACCCGGCGGGCTCACAGCGCACTATAAATAAACATCATGAATAATTCATTGCTTTAAACCGATCAGTGCATCAAAACAGGCCTTGACAGAAAGTCCTAACCCAGTCAGCTTTATCCAGGCTGTAACTTAAACGGCTGCAATAAAAAGGAGTCTTTCCACACGGGGGCGCTGTTGTGAGTCAGCCGACTTCTCATGGAGAAACTGATGGTAAGCTCTCAACTCCACGAGCTGCCCAAACCGGGCCACAGCATCGCATTACACGTCTGTCCCTGAGAATGGCACCCAAATATAAACCGGTGAATGTAATCCCGCGGAACTAATAGCATTATCACGAAAGTTATATTCCCAAAGAATTACGAACATTGGATTAAACTGCATTAGTGGGGAGAAAGGAGACCCCTGAGTTATTGTTAGGCACCGTACAGATGCGTGCACAAGCAGAGACTCAGCCTTGTAACACACACACACACTTATAGGCATAAGCATATGCACACAGACACATGTGCGCACACACACACGCACACAGATACACTCATACTCGTGCACACACAAGCACACACACATGTGCACAGATGCACAGACACATGAACACACTCAGAAAAACACAGACACACACACACATTAACACAGATACAGTCATACACACAGATACACGCACATGCTCGTGCACACACAAGCACACACTCATTTGCACAAACAGACACAGACACATGAATACACTCAGAAAAACACAGACACACACACATTAACACAGATACATGCACATGCTTGTGCACACATAAGCACACACTCATTTGCACAAACAGACACATGAACACACTCAGACACACACACACACACACATTAACACACGCACACACACACACACACACAGCAGCTCATAACCATCACAGCGGTTTCATTTGTGCGGGGATCTGGAGCCGCCGTCCCCGACGTCAAACCGAAAGCGAATACCTCAGGGGCGTGCGATGATTGGTTTCATAAACACCAAACGCGGGGGGAAAGCCACCGGAGGATCGCTCCCGGAGTAACTGGAACGCAGCCTTTAGTGTTTATACGCTGTGCGGTTTTATGATGATTGCCCTATTCCCACCAGCGTAGCGCTGCCGTCGCCGGAGCCCGAAACCCCGGCTGCCGTTTCGCGGGCTCGCTCTCCGGTCCTGTTTTAGAGCGAAAGTCATTACGGCGTGTCAGTGCCATCCTGCCCCCCCCCCCCCCCCCCCCCCTGCGTGCTGGCACCGAAAGTAGCGCCCCCCGGTGGTCGTCGCCGTGACGCGCGCCCTGGTGAGACAAACGCTCGTTTCCCCGCCAGCGCGGGGTTCCGGAATTAGTCCGAGGCGCGCCTTGGACTCGGAAGGAGAGCGCGTTACAATGTTCGGCAGCTCGGAAACTAATTGAGGCGATCCATCCTCCCCTCCGTTACTTCTCCTCCCCTCCCCACGAGTCTTTAAAGGTGCCGCGGGTGGCTCTCTTCGAGGCGGCGCGCAGCCGCGTTTGTGACCGGACCCTGCGCTGTTCGCACGCGCGCGACTGAGCGAGGAAGCTAGCGGCGCGGACAAGCCGCGGAGCTCGCGGACGTTTTGAGAGCGTCGCCCCTAGGCGGTCACATGTAAAGGCGGTTTATTCCTCGCTGAGGGTTCCAGCAGCGCCGCTGTTCACACACCCCCCGGGGCGTTCGCTCCTGCGTGCGGTAAACCAGCGGGTTTATTTAGCTAGCGCAGCTGTCGTTCCCTACAACAACTGGGCCTGGTGTTAATGTCACCACGTTGAGCACAAAATGAAGACTCACTAACCTGGGACACCAGATAATCTTCAGTAAGGCAGAGGGACCTGAGCTCCAGGAAAGGGGAGGAGGTCCCTGTGTTATTGCGATATGGCGTCCTCGTCCGCCGCCGTCTTCCCGTACTCCGGGTTCAAGTCCACCACGGTCGTCCCTTTGAGTGGGTTCCCGTAGCCCTCCTGCACCTGGGCCTGCTCGTGCAGCACTCTGTCGCCCCCCGGTGGCGGGTGGGCCTTGGTGGCCGAACCGGCCGAGGAGGGCGGGAGCGGGTTCTGCTGGGCTCCGCCCCCCTGGCTCCCGTTGGTCTGGGAGCACATGTTGCTGACGCGCGCAGCCTTCTGCTTGTAGTGGTTGTTGTGCAGCTTGTACTTCATGAGCAGGATGAAGATGAAGACGAGGACGGACGCCACGATGATGCCGCCGATGATGATGATCATGGTGCCGCCCAGGAACTGGTCGTGGATGGAGCGGCACTGGCGGTACTCGCGGTCGGTGGAGAAGGCCACGCAGCCCACCAGGCGGGTGGCGGTGAGCGCCGTGACGCCATCGTCGTAGACCGCCAGCACGCACAGGTCATAGTCCCGCGAGGAGGCCAGGTCACTGAGCAGGAAGAGCTTGTGTGAAGCAGGGATCATCCTGGGAGAGGGAGAGAGGGAGAGAGAGGGAGAGAGGGGGAGAGAGAGAGAGAGAGAGAAAGAGGGAGGGGGAAGAGAGAGAAGGGGAGAGGAGGAGAGAGAGAGGGAGGGAGAGAGACAGAGGAAGAGAGAGGTAGAGGGAGTGAAGGGGAGAGGAGGAGAGAGAGAGGGGGAGGGGGAGAGAGAGTGAGGGGGGACAGAGAGAGACAGAGAGAGGGGGGAGAGAGAGAGACAGAAAGGGAGAGAAAGGGGGACAGAGCGAGAGAGAGAGAATTGTCAGTCACTGTCTATACATTTGCAATCTCCAGATACCTTTCAAAATGGCTGCTCTGGCATTGGATGATCTAGTCACGTTACATCTATGGTCACAGCGACTCTTTGAATCTGGTCTACAGTTATGTTTCTCGCTTTTTCCGGCTCATTCCATACGATGGTATAGATGTAGTGCAGTTGAAGCCTTGCCATATTACACTGAGATGCAAATCTAAATCTATTTACAGCAGCCGTCCCATATGGCGAGCCATTGGCTGCCAGCAAACAGTGTTTAAAAAAAGGCCACTCTCCTTAGCCTGGAATGGTGGAGGATGGAGCAAAAAAGCAGGAGCGAGCTGCCTCAAAGGGCGCACAGAGAAAAACACCTGTGGCGTTCTGGGGAGATCAATGCATAGGGATCCCTGCCAGCTTCGCTGAGCGAGAGACACAAACAGGAAGGAGAGCAGAGAGCTTCTCTGCTAAAAAAAAAGAGGGAAAAAAAAAAAAACACGACTGAAATCATTG